>NC_090947.1:25837143-26039643 GCF_040807025.1 Struthio camelus | reverse complement strand
ACATTCAAAAAAAGACAACAAATAAATACTACATGTACAATATGTAGCAATGAGGTAGAAATGGTTTTAAAGAACAAATGTCTGAACACACATCTGATGAAAAATATTTTAAAAAAGGAAATGAAAAGCCTCTAGCAACTGCATATAAACCACAAGAACAAAAACAACACACACACACGAAAAAAAAAAAAAAGAAAAAAGAACCACACAAAGTTTAAGTTTGGAAATAAACTTTTGCTTCTTTTTCTATTATAAAGCAACAAGAAGGAATGAATGTGCTCCCAACCTTGGTGTAGTACAGAACCATTTTATAAATATTTAACATTCTATAGGACTGATTCATATATTCTCACACAACTCTGTGGCAAGGCTGACCCATACTGCCGACATTCTACATATCACTGAGACAGGGAGGTGAAATTTTCCTGCTTTCAGTCTAATTGTCTTTGACAATTGCAGTGCCTAGTGCTACACTGCTTGTGTTGTATTTAAAAACAGGGGAAAGAGTAGAGACTTGTTCATTAAAGATGCAGTATCCCTGGTTCACAAAAATGCATCTGGCAGGTTCAAAATCGAATGTCAACCAAAGGTCCTTGCAGAGTGTGAGCTTCAGTTCATGTATTGGTTAGTCACCAGCACAGCTGGGTTGCTTTTTTTTTTTTTTTGAATTTTGAAATACTAATATCTCCTTGTTTACTAATGTGCTTCATATAAATCTGCAGATGATTAAATGAATTTTTTTTTTAAGTAAAGAGACAAAGCCATTGTTTGGACGTGGTGTGTATGCACATATAAATATTATATACACACATGCACACATACAAGATGGAAAGGAGTTAGTGCTGCGAGGACAAGGTTAGCTTCCAGAGCCGATGATGAAAACCAACAGACAGGGATTATTATACATTGGAGGGATGACTTTTCTAACAAGGGCAGAAATCAGGAGTAATTCCTTTAAGTCAACAGGGTTATACCAACTTGAGATTGGTGTAAGTGAAAGGGTACGAGGCCCTAGAACTTTTGGTGGCCTTGTTTTGTGACAAAGCGTATCCTTCAAATCTAAGTAATGTACTCACTCATGACAGAGCGCTTAGAGAAAAATGCAGAACAACTGTTTGCCTGAAGTTGTACATATCTGCAGATAATGAAAACCCCAGCTGGATCCCCAAATTTGCATTCAATGTATTAACATCCTGATGGAGGAATTAGTTTGGATCTTTCTGACTGGATGTCAAACTAACGAAAAATCCTAGGAAAACCCCCCCAAACATGACCTTGCACCGTTTTTACAGAGCATAGCCTCCGAAGAGCTGATACAGACACCCAGATGGTGTTTGGCCTATGTATTTTAGTCAGATGGTTTATTTTCCCCTTGGTAGGTTTGTAATGCTCAAGAAAACATTTTGCCCATCTATCTGCATTTGAGTAGAATACAAACTGACTAATAGATAAATATGCCGTGTGAAAGTAAATAGCCTTAAAGTAAACTGCTTTCACATTCCATTGATCAGCTCAGTCAGCAAACTTTTCTATATTGTCACTAACGTTCTAAATATTTTGGAGAGAAACATGCCAAAAGTATAGAGCATTTCCATTTCTGTCTCACATAAGGTCATCATGAACTCCTCCTTGAATTGATATTGATCCTTCAGCTTGTAGAAATATTCCTACCATTTATTTTTTTGTTGCCGCAGGAATTGTAACAAAGCTACAAGGAAGAACATGAGCTAATGTAGAATGGTATCCATATTTAAAAAATACTGCGTAAAGCACTACTACTACAGATAGGCTGACACACCAGCTGACCATTAACCATTTCAGGTTCTTAAAAGCCAAGGCTGCAGCGCTGCCTGGGAACCTGCCGCTGACGGCCGGTGCGTTTCTGCAGCGGCAGCCCCCAGCTGTGCCCAATTGCAAGAAACAGCAAACACCTTCCTACCGTGGAAACTTCAAGGACTAGCAAATATTTCATCCTGAGGACACTATTAGAATATATTTTTTCTCCCTTCACAAAAGAGAATCGTAATCTTTGGGACCCACTCAAGCTCTAGGGACCTCAGCTTCTGGAAGGTGCTTGCCTCCTGCTGGGACCCTCCTGGCATGAAGCCTGCTGGGAGCAGCGAGGGCTCAGCAGTGCTCAGCCCACAGAGCCACGCTCAGCTAGGGAGAAACAGGGGCCGACTGGGGTGGGGAGAGAGGAAAGCAGTAAGGACAGGACTGGACAGGGGGTACAGGCAGCTCAGCTCCCCAAATTGGGCGAAATTCTACTGAGGGAGTTAAGGTGGCCAGAAATGCCTGGAGAGGTGCCGTGCCCTCTCGAGGGAACACTACCTGTCCAAGCTCTTGCCCCAGACGCTCTTTCACATCCCCTCCAGCGATGGTTGCTAGCAAGGAAAGATTTAGGCAGCAATCCGGCTCTGTCTTCCTCTGTCTGCAGCTGCCATGGCAGGGGTGAAGTTTTCAGCCTCTGCTGTCCCCAAAGCTGAACCAAGCCCCTGGAATGCAAGTGTGTGTAGAAGATGCATTTTCACACCATTTCGATTTCCGCCTGCTTGTCGCATTGGTTAACGTTTGAAAAATCCATTTCCCAGAGTGACTTTTTAAAGAGAATGATTTAAATCTGGAAGCCAAAGCGACCATCTACAATTTCTTTTGCTTTTGGTTTTGCTATGGGATAAAAAGAGAGAAAAAACAAAAAACACTAGCATGTAGCACTCATTTTAACTAGCTGCAAAAAATCGGTTAGGAGTATGGTTTTCTCAGAAGTGGTCTAAACAAGAGCTGGTTTATTAGAACTTGCCTGAGCCCTTCAAATGAGCACAGCTCAACGGCAGATATGAAAGGCAATGTCTAAGACAAAAATTGGGTCAGCAAACTGCAACAGAAAACTTGCCAGTGTGATCAATGTGAACCTAAAGCTAACGGGGACGTCAGGATTTCCCAACGATGAGGACGGTGGAATGACTGGGGTGAAGAAGCAGCCTGTGGAGGTTTGGGGAGGCAGAAAGACTGGCTCCTAGCAAGAACTGCAGGCTGTAGTTGCTGTGTGAAAAAGAGAAGAAGAAGGAAAAAAAAAAAAAAAAAAAGCAGGTGATGTACTGAAGTCTTACTTTCTATATCCTGAATGAAAGGCACTGTTTTTAAAATGATACTTTCATGCTTAAAACAAAGTTTTAGATAGACAAAATGTTTGCCAGGAATCCACCTTAAATTAGATTTTGGTTTATTTGCTCTGTTTTTAGCATGACCTATCTAAATATATATATATATATTTATATATATATTAAAAGAAAGATAAAGGAAAGTTATAATCAAGAGTCATAAAATCCCAGCAATATCACAAAATCCCTCTTTAGCTTTCTGAACGCTAAACGTCTCCATTGATTAAACGCAACAGATGAGTTCTGTACAATTTTTGAGAAGATGAATATGATCTAGTGACAGATCGCTGTCTCTCTTCTTGGGCCTTTTCAGTGCATTTATTTAATGGTTTTGAATGTACGTTACTTCACAGAAACACTAAACGCCAGTGCTTGGCAACAGTTTTGTTACTGTCTCTTTAAAGTAAACAAGCCAAAAAAAAAAAAATACATTCAAAAAAAGCCAAGGCTGTTTTGCTCATGTGATGGCAGAGGCTCTGGGCAGCTGCAACATACACTGCTCCTGCTCAGAGACATTACCCAACATCAGTCAGCTGTCACCAAAAGAGTTGTACATAAAGCATTAAAGGATAAAAGGAAAGCCGGGGCGGGGGGAGAACCGAGCAAAATGCCACACATGCCAGCTAGTCTTTCCAGAAGGAAGACACCAGACCGTGCATGCTCTCTCTCTTCCTCCGGGGGGAGGAAAAAGTGGGGTAAAGAGTGCTAACACACAGCAAAGCTTGACTTCAAGGGGGGAAAAAAGCCAGCAGCTCTCTGAAACTTGTTTAGCAGGTTCGCATTCCTAACGTAATCTGACTTTTGCGTCGGTTTTGGTTTTTGCCCTATTCCTTCCTTTGCTTTCCAAGAGAAACGTAACAAAACTGAGGTAGAAATAATGGTGGGCACGCTCCAGCCTGGAAGATTTCTAATGGATGCTAAATGAAGACTGCATTAAGGACAATGGGGCCGTACATACACAATAAAAACTCAACTTTACAGTTTGGGAAGGGAAATAAATGTGTTTTGAGGGTTCGGTTTTGCTTTGTTGTTTGTACTGTGTGTTCGGTCACAGTCTACTGCGTTGCTCTAAGCAGCTCTGCAACCCACAGCTCTGCCAGTGACCTACACTGATTCCGTTCCCTACAGCTTCACCAAAATAACCTCACAACTACAACTAGAGCCGCATAATAAGGGCCAGCAGTCGTAGTTTGAGGTAATTTGCCTCCCGGAGTCCTACCGAATCTTACGTTTGACTGTTTCAGATGCTAACGTAAACCGATTAAGTGGCTCTTTTTTCATCTATGCACCTTCTAAAGACTGTATCACATAGTTATCAAGGAGCAATATGCTGAAAACTCTTACAGTTTGCCAACAAGAAAAATCATTTTGCTCTGGTTTGATCTGACAAATTGGCAAAAGAACTGTTCCTTAACACAGGGAAATCCTTTTGCACTGTTTTTAAAAACTGTAAAGCTTCAGTCATATCACACTTTAGTTTTTTCCTGGATACATTCAAAGTAATTTTCCTTGCCATTCTCCAATTGTTGAGGTAAACATACATATTTAATATAAAGTAACATTGAAGCCTAGCCTATAACTCTCAGCAGTACATAGTGCTTTCAACACATTCCTTTGAGGTACTGTACAAATCACAATCACTTTCCTGAGTTTTTGCAGACAGAACATTAAAAGAAATGAACTGCAGAAATTAAGGTCCAGATTACCATTACCCTGTTTTACCTGTTCTTAGTTTAACACTGCAGAACAGACAGGATTGAGGAATACTGTTGCTCTTAGAATAGCAAAAATCTGGTTCTCTGTCGCAACACAACCGTTCATCTCTTTAGTCCAATAATGTTTGAAGTTAAAGCTCTTTATATTAGCACATGCCACCAATGTAATTGTGAGGCAAACAAAAAATAAAGCACCACTTCAGGCACTTGACAGCAACTAAATCTCAAGAACAGCAGAATGGAATCAACACACAGGGTTCATGTCCTTCTGAAATCAACCCACTTGCACCTTGCTCCTTGGTGAGTATTGTCTAGCTTGAACAGAACTGAGCATCAACATATGCTTTCTGTCATGTGTGGCTTTTTCAGATCAGCAGCTCTTGTTTGATGCACTTTTCCTTCAAGTCTACCCTGACTCTTTAGAGGCAAGGTAAATCGTAGTCTTCCCAGTACCCTTTGCAATTTTAACACTACTGAAAAGGGTTCTCTACCCTATGTAGCAGGTTCTGTGTGTGCCAACATTCATAACATTTTTTTTAAAAGTAGTATCACTGACTGCAACCAAACATTTTGTTCCATTCAACATATGTATCAAGCTCTTTTTGAGATATGCTAGGCTGTATCTTGCAGAAAGCATTTTCAAAGTCTTGATATGTAACTGGCCTCAACTGGCTGGGCATAATGGCTGAAAGGTCTGTGGCTGGCATGGCATGGAGTGGACCCACCACTGCTTCCTGACACAAGTGAGCCACATCTAGTCCAGAAAAGCCTTCTGTGCGCTGGACAAGCAGTGCAACCTCCTTGTCATTGAGACAGTAATTGTGCTGTGAGAGCAGTTGTACTATTATCTGGTGCCTCGCTGTGCTGTCAGGAAGTGGGATTAAAAGTCGTTTCATGAAGTACCTTCGAAGAGATTCATCAATTTCTTCTGGTTTACTTGTGGCGCAAATTACTACTATTTGGTCCTCAGCAGAAGTCAGTACAGTGTCCAGCTGCATAAGGAACTCGGTTCTCATCCGACTTACTGGACTGTGTTCTTCACTCACTTGGGAAGAAAGAAGCATATCAATGTCACTAACAAAAATCACCGAGGGTTGGCGACACCTTGCCACAAGGAAGGAAGCATGGACAATTTTTTCTCCTTCCCCTAGCCACTTTGTGACAAGGCCAGAGCCAGTGATTTTGAAAAACGTGGCTCCTAGCTGACTAGCTATACATCTGCCCATTAATGTTTTGCCTGTTCCCCGAGGTCCAAATAAAAGGATGCTCCGAGGTAGAGCAGTCAGTCCATTGAATGCATCTGACCTCAATACTGGCCATAAAACCTCCTCTTTAATGACGGCCTTTACTAGATCTAGGCCAGCGATGTCATTCCAGTCCACGGGAGGTCCTTGGTTGATAATCTCATTGGTAACAAGGTCAATGAGGTGCGTGTCAGTATTCTTCAGTTGCTCGTCCACAGAGTGGTTGGATGAGGTAGCTGCACGAAGTCCCGGGCCTTGCATTGGGTGAGGAAGGAGCTGCCTGTGCTCATCACCATGCTCATTCATTACTGGGGAGGTATACTTCCCAAATGAGTCACTTGATCTCGAACCCAGTGAGTTTTTAGCAGTACTATAGGATGGGGGTGTTAGAGCCCTACCGGACTGGCTGCTGAATTTCCTTTGCTGTTCAGAGGACATTAGCTGCTTTGTTGGCTTAAATGCTAAGGATGATGTTTCAGCACTTCTGTCAAAACCATTCCCCCTGTTTGCATTTGAAATGCTGTTGTCGGGCATTCGATACATGGGACTCTGTGTAGATCTCTGTTGGCCATAGCTGTAATTTCCATAACTGGAGTCCATTTCTCCTTGCCCTGCCATGTAAAAAGCTTTCCTTTTGAGAGAGCTGGCTGAACTGTTTGTCAGGGCGGACGGTGCAATGGGCGTCAGACCATGACCCTGGTAGGAGTAGCTGGGTACAGTAGTTGGGGGCAGAGGAGTAGGAGCGGGGATTCCTGAAGGCAGGTACGCGGAGGGAGGTGGTGCCCCCCCAGGGCTGTACCCAGGGCCAACAGCAGTTTGAGGAGGATAACTGGCAGAAGGGTAGCTGTAACTGGAGAGGTTAGAAGTCCCATTGTAGCCTGGGACGAGGGCTGGTGGTGGCGGCGGTGGTGGCGGGGGCTGTAAAAGCCCAGAGCTATGCAAGGGGGATGGATGAGGGGAAGGAAGTGCAGGTGCTGGCTGGCCGCTGTAACTGGTATGCAAGTAAGATCCGTTGTATCCTGTGGCATATTCCTGAGATGGGAGCCCTGAATGAAGACTGGGAACTGTATGACTTCCACAGGTGCTGCTAGAATAACTGGGTTCTGTCAGGTTACTGGCCACCCCAGGTGAACTCCCTATACTGGCAGAGACGTCTGCGGGAGGGAGGGCTGCACTTACGCCAGCTTTGCTGGCGGTTATAACGTCTGGGACACAGTTCATGGGATACACGCTCTCTGAATTCAGTGAAGGCTGCCAGGGCTCGCTTTCATTCTTCCGGCCATTCACCAACCCTGACGGAGCTTCAGAGTAATTGCTAAGAAGGGGCCGTTCAGCCGGGCCTTCTAAAATACCGGAATATTTTTCTGCATACTTTTTCAAAAGATTGGAGGCGGTCAGAGCCGAGATGTCGTCGTTGGCCCAGGCATATTGATAGGTGCGCTGCAAATGCCCCCGGTAGGCTTCTACCTTGTGGGCAGGAGACCGGGTGGTTGAAGTGATATCAAAGTGCTGTTCTGGCCACTGGGCATGCTCCGGCGTCCACTGCATCTTCAAGCCTATGGTTGCAGGAAAAAACAAAGTTAACAGTGATCTTAGCTTTTTTTCGGACGCTTTTAAATGAGTGCTCAAATGTAGTATCTGTAAACTTCTTCAGCGGCCTAAAACACGGTAGTTAACACTACAAATCCTTAAGAAAGAAATGCGATGCCCTTATGAAGCAGTATAAACAGTCAGGTTTGTTTATTATAGGCACATACACACAGAGCCATGTTTTTTGTCGATTCAGTGGGGGGAGGGTGTTAGTTTAAAAAAATTAGAGCTAACGCCCAATTTCTTGAAGGGATGAAATAAGACTAACATTTTAAATACTCTGAGTGCAGATTTACTTGTTAGCATACACAGCATCCAACTGCTCTGTCCTCTCTCATCACTGTTTCAGTTTTATATTTTAACCAATATAAAAATATGAGACACAGCTGACAGATCACATCTAGGATACCTCTCTTATTTGGTACTGAACACCTAGTTAGCACAGTATAATGCACCCTGCGCAGAACAATATGACACAGACATAGCAGGTCATTCCATAATCCAACTCTCATCTAAAGTGGTCCACGACAGTTTCAAATCTGCTTCGTGGAGTGCAGCAAAGCAATCTCCCAGGCAGCGCTCCGTCGCTTTCATCACACAAAGCCTACAACTCGGTATGAATTACAACTGGCTCCTTTCTGCCTCTCAGTTCTGTTGTTGAGGCTCTGGAAAAAAAAAACAAGCATGACTTGTCTGGCGGTCTCCTTGCTTGCTCTCTCTTTCTCCCCCCCTCCCCTCCACAGCCTCCAGGGTACAAAGAAAAGGGGGGGGGGGGGGGAATGAAGAAAAAGAAACGAAGCCAAGTCCTAAAAGTTCTGTGGCTTCCACAGCTGGCCATAAAACCCTATCGATACCAAACAAAAAAAAAAATTAACGATAGGATGCAATTGCCATTTTAAAGCAATTAATCTCGCAAATAATGTGATGTGAATTATCCCCCCTCCCTCCGTAATCCACCCCGCGCAGTAAGAGCAATTTACCAGCACAGCGATAACCCCCTCCAACTCTTACCTATGCATGGCAGACACATTGCTGATTTTTGTACAGCTGTATCAAATAGACCTCCTTAATCTCTCTCATATTACCAAAAGTGATTTTTGCAAACAGTCTTGTGCCCTCTGGCAGAGATTCCCTGATAAGGAGGAGGCCTAGGCGAAATGAAGCATCTGTGGCACTAGCTCCCCTCTGAATTACTGCAGTCTATTTTGACAGCTCCTACCCCCTCCTGCTTTTCTCCCCAACCCCTTTAGCTCTTCATTGCCTGACTCTGGCATCTGACATGGCCAGCTTAGCCTCACTGAGCTAAGCCTAACACAGCGTGGAGTTTGGTAACAGACTGGCATGTTTATTCCCTTCTGACTCCCTCTTCCTTGTTTGCAAAACCACTGCACCAGACACTGGAAGTTAATTAGCAGGATGATGCTGTGCTAATTGTGTTAATTTACAAGGTTTTAGTCAAAGAGAATCATGCCAGGGCTGGCACTGCTGTCATGCTTCCGACTTAATGATTAAGAAATACTGAAAACAAGGTGGGAAGGATTGCAGTAATTACACAATAAATGAATAAAGCAACAGATTCATTTGCAATTATATTTTACTGCAGTTGCACTAATTTGCATTTGGATTCTTCATTTTTATTTTTGGATTCATGCATTTGCAAATCACCAAATCAGTTAAATTTAGCCTGAAAACTGCAAAGTATCTCTAATTGAGCCTTATATTTTATTAGTACAAGTACTGCAAATCTCATTCCACGTGAGCATGCCACTGATTACTTGTGGATGGCTTTTTTTTTGAGCATGCTCTTTCTTTCTCATTTTTCAAACTCTTTGACAACTTGAGAAAAATGTCTGTTAACAATTATACACTTATCCTATAACAGTTAATTCAGAGAAGCGCTTTTGACAAATGCAGTTTTGAGGCTGAGTTTTTGGCAGATTTATTTCTTTCATTTAGAATTAATATAATCTTTTTTGCTAATTGTTTCTGATGTTTCAACCACTGCCTTTCAAAGGTGGTAAATGTATCATGAAATTGGGTAAAATTATAGAAATCATGGTCATATGAAAAAAAATGCATTTTTAATGAGAAACTATCAGAAGCTTTTCAGAAATCACACTTTGTTAAATTCAACTGGCAATCTGAAGAGCAAATCACCAAGAGCCAATTGCAAGTAATCAGCATCTAAAAGTCTTCTAGTGTCATGGGATTTACTTCAAGCCTTTTTAAAAGGAAAGAATATTAATGTTCCTGTAATGCAGAACTGCCTAAAAGACATACAAATTCATTAGCCCTATTAAAAAAAAAAAAAAAAAGCACACTGTGTTCTGTGATTTTGGGCTTGTAAGGTTCCCAAAACACAGAAAGCTTCTGCTACAGGGATGCACAAGAACTTCAGTAGATCGATGCTTCACTAGATACTACTGAACGGAAACCATGAGAAAGGCTCTTAGCAAAGGATGCACTAAGCAGCAGTGAAAGTTTTGATAAAGATGGTAAAACAGGCATGGATGAAGCAGATAATTTGATTGAGCTGGTACTTGTACTGCAGTTAATGAATATGCTTTTGGCACATTGTCTTTAATGGCTTGTAAAAGGAAGACTGAAGAGATGAAAGAATACACCAGGTCAGAGCATAACAACATATATCATACAATACCCACTTAGTGAGTTTTTCAAAAGACCTTTCACAAATACTTTAGAAATTCCACCAATTGACCTTCCTCATTTAGAACAGATCATGTGCTTTTTAAATAATAATAATAAAAATCCTTTAATTCTACTTCTAATCACAGTGGGGGAATCTATTTAGACAGTGTAAAAATTTAATTCTTCGAATTTTATTTGCCTACGACAAATTTATTTTCCTTGTTACGAGGCTGCAAAAGAGTCAGGAAGTCTGAATGCTCTCTTATAAGGGGAGGGTGAAATCACATTATCAACATTCTTTATTTGGAATAATTGCTAGATAGACCAGTAGTTTCACATTGTCATGCTATCTTTGGATATGCTCACTGCACAATAATTGAAAGTTTATTTATTGATGCATATTAAATACCAATGCATTTAACAAAGGCTGTAAAGGCAGGATTAGGCTTTGATTAGATAAGCTTAAGAGAACAGGACTGTTCTCATCCCATGAAACATGAGCATTTATTCCAGCACATTGCAATCATTAGTGTTATTTGGATGCATAGGTTAATAGTTAACCATAAGCATATTTTTTGCATTAGTATGCAGTGAAGAAATCTATGTTTACATGGAGTCCACTTGGATGGCCTGGACTGGGGGGGACACAGAGCCATTTCCTCATTTTGATTTTAAACTGAAAAAGTACCAAACTTTGTTATATTTCATTTCATTTGTTAACAGATTAAAAATTGTTTGGCAAGAGTCAAAAGCGTAATTTGGGAGAAAAATTAAGTTGCAGTTACTTTTAATTGTGCAAATTCATTCTTTTTTTCTTTTCTTCCAATGTCTCAATGTTTGCAGCAGCTTGCTCTGTGTGTTTGAAATTGTATTTCATTAGTTGCATTTTGCCTGAGGTGATAGACCTTCCCGCAATTTCTTTTGTTAGGAATCCAAATGTCGATATAAACGTCTAAAATCACATAAATAAGCACATATCTAGAACTTTTTTTTTTTTTAGTATTATTTAAACTCTGACAGAAAAAGCCATCCTGCAAGTAGCATGTTTGCTTTCTAACTCAGTGAAAATAAAATTCAGAAGCAGTGCAAGGCTGAATGCATTTTTCAAAAAAAATCTTTGCTAACTTAGGAATCCTCTGAGCTATGGACAGTTGTGGAAGAAATTTGTACACTGTGCTGGTATGGGCTGTAAAAGGCAGAAGGCAAGGATTCTGTTCTTTAAGTACAGGTATGCACTTATCAGAGAATTGCTTTTAAGATAAATTTAATACATTATATAGGAGAGGCAGTGAAGGCTTTTTTTGCAGCATCTATTTTCACTTGTCCTGACAGCCTTGCTATATAACTCACCACCACAATTCCTGCAGTTGGATCTATTTGAATTACATTTAAACTAATTATAGGCAACAATTTCATTATTCAATTATTTTGTGCTAAGTGTTCGACCATTCTTTTTCCCCTTTCTAATTTTGTGCACTTAACCTGAAAACATAAAATCTAATACATGATACTTCGCAAGCTGCACATAACATAATTCCGTGTGGCAGAAACACACTCACAAATTCCGGCTTACGGATAAGATAACAGAACAAAAAGGAAACAATGCCAGAGTTACGCAAAACAAAAAGAAAAGAAAAAACCACACCAAACAAAACACTTGGTACTCTGGACGCAAAAAGAAACACGCAAGGTGCTCCACGCTGCGGAGGGCCCCATCCGTCCGGGAGCCTGTGCACGGCCGCGCGTGCAAAGCATCCCCCGCCTCCAGCCGCCTCGCGATCGGGGGACGCTGCTCAGCCCCTCGCAGGATGAGATCCAGCACAGCAGACAGGAACAACTAACTAGCCTTTCCTTTCACGTTGAATGGAACGGATTGTGTTGAAACATTTTCCTGAAAAGCATGAAAAAGTGCAGAACTACCAGCTAGGAACATAGCAGGTGGAAAACCAAAGGATTTTGTGCGTCCCACAGGCACGTCCAATAGCCTGCAATCACCTTATAATTAATAAACTCGGTTTAACAATGACCTGCTTTAAACAAAGGACACCAGGATGTCAGTACCTCTCTCCTACCTGCTCACAGCTCTAGAAAAGTAATCAAGCTAAAATTAAGCTGTTTAAGCAACTGTGGCTTTCTGGAAACGCCAGCAGAGGTGGCGCTGCGTTGCTAGAGACCCCGGCGGGCAGAGCCTGTACGACGGCAGCTCCTGGGAACCAGAGAGGGGAAACAAAGCAAGCTTCTCCGCTGGCTAACTCCGGCCTCCGTTTGGATCAGGAGCCTCCAGCTGTTACTTCAACATACCCGAGGCAAAAGAAAATCATCCTTCTCCTGTTTCGGTCTCTCTGTTCCTGTTCTGCTCCTGCCCGCAGCGTCTCAGGCCCTGGCCAGCCACGCGGGCGCTCGGGGGCCCTTGTAAACACCAGCCCTGCGAGCCGGTTCTCAGCGCTGGGCACGTGGTTCAACGTGATCTGAGCAACTGCTTAACGCTTTGTTGAAAGGGGAGAGGCTGCACCAGCGGTGAACAGGTAAACAAGCTATTTCTGCCACCCGTCCCTAAATATTTACGTCCACCAACATCTCTGTTGCTTCAACAGCAGGCAAATCCAAAACGCCGGCTCTGAGCACCACCAAGCCCGTTCCCTCCGGACCTGTGAGTGGATCTGACCCTCCTAACTTCGAACCGATTACCCATTTAGCCAGACTCCAAAAGATGCTCCTGCCCACCAAACTTACTTTCAGCTGCTATCTCCAATTATTCAAGGCGCTGTTAACACAATGGATTGTAATGATTTTAGCCAAGAGATTGCTTCTCGTGGACGTGCAGAGATCAGCCCTGCCAAAGCAGCCAGCCACTTGCATAGACACTTCCCTGGGGCCACGGGAGGACTCCTCAAATCTCTTACTGCAGGGAGAGCTGAAGGTGTCACTACCTTGAGGATCAGGCCCTAAATCCATATTTTAAAATCCTTAAGCATGGAACGAGCTGAATGAATGAGTCATCCAGTACCTGCTGTTCTAGATTTAGGACACATAGCTCCCTGGGTTTGTACTAAATCTGATAATATTTTGTAAGACTGTATACTGTCGTATGTCCCATAATAATAAAAATTAATTCAAGATAAAACATTTCTTTTACACTCCATTTTTTATTAATAAGCATAATTTCCAGCTATTTGAAGATAGTGCAACTGATCTCTCTTAATTGGAAACAGGAGGGATTTTGAAGAGTGGATTGAGCTAATTATGTTTTGCAGAGAAAAAAAAAGGGGGGGGGGGAAGGAAAATGATTCCCACATTTATTTTCTAATTACTCAGTGAAGACCTCTGCTCCAGTCTGTGAGGAACTCCTTTGACGTCAAAGGATTCAGTGGGAGGATGAGCCTTCAACTGAACTGCCCAGCCATAAGGACAGGGTCCAACTTTGCAAACTGTATTCAGTAAGTGGCAGCCCCAAAGCCAGGAAAATAGGCCTGTAAAGTGCTCTCAGCATTTGCATGGTAGGGGTCTGGTCTTCCTCTTATAATAGCCTGTGCATGCCATGTACATCAGCGGGAACAAGCTGTTGGCAGGGTGTTTACAATATAATTCCCGTCTCACAGGGACAGTGAAAACATTTCAATCTTTAAAACAAAACACTTAAATCATCAGTAATATTGGGGATTGCATATATGTCAACAGCACTTAGAGATAAAAGCAATAACCAAAACACAACATATTTTAGGACAGCCTGGAACTGCTTAAGACTGAAACTCCAAATCTGGAATCTCAAACTAATACCTCCCAATTATCTAATTTAAATACTGTCAAATGATTATTCCTTTTAAATCGCACTTTCGCACCTCACGACAGCAAATTACAATACATTTACAGCAAATTAGTTCTTTCCCTCCAAGCCCCCTCCCCTCCATTTACATAAAGCAGTACCCTTCACAGTCACAAAGACGTTTCTGGCTAAACGTCCTTTAGCAGATCCATCAGCTTCAAAGGCCTTACGGAGCCAACATAAGCAGAAATAAGAATCAGCAAGCAAAGGCAGAACATAGGTACAGAAATGATATTACTATATATTGCCAGTAGAAGCAGGTTAGAACTATAGGTGAATCCACAAAGCAGCCAGCAGAACAGATGAACTGTACCTAAGACATAGGCGCTGGGCAGGACCTCCCGTGATGCCTACCCGCCTCAGAGGCGGCCGTTTCTCTGTACTGCAGTCTTTAAGCACAAAAACAGTCTCAATCCAATGCTCTATCTTTACAGCAAAACCACATCGATCCACTAACATTGCACACTAGAAGTAAAACCATTTATGCATATCTGCGTCAGAATCGTTTTTCTACACAGTACTGGTCATATTTGTGACTAGTTTCAGCCTAACTTAAAAATATTCTACTGTATCAGTCTGCCCTCACTGTACTCATTTGTTCATTATGCCTTTCTCAATCAACTGGAAAACACATTAAGGATGACAAATATGGTAATGAGTTTTCTTTTAACCTATTATAATGCTTCGTCTTCCTATACTTTACGTTTCTATACTCTTTCCTTCAAGTACGTCAGAACGGTGCCATGCCTTTAAAGGACCTAGTGCGTTTTGTCAATGCTGAACAAATAAGATAATATTAATTTCTGAGAGAATACTTGGAAGAACACTAATTGCAAACAAAAGTAAGCACGATTTCAAAAAAAAGGTCACTTTTTGTAGTCCAGTGAACATATAATAGGTATAATGTATTTTGCATAGATGTAATATGCTACCTAATGTGAAATTCGTGCCTACAGAAACATAAGGATCAATGTAACTACTGCAGAGTAATTCCAGTGATTTAGAGAATTACAATATTCACATTGTAAAATATAGTCACAAATGAATAAGGAGATGGCCATCTGGTACAGGTATTTCAGTGTATGCAAATACGAAATAGTCCAGAACTGGAGCATGACTCTACTCCACTTACGTGCTTACTTCTGTAAACCCAACAAACCTAACTGAAGCTTTTAAAATTGCAGCAAAGGGTATTCACTCTTTTTAAGCAAAAAAATGGGCAAAAGTAACCTCTTCCTTGGTTCCCTTTCCAGAGCTGGAATTTGAGATCCGTTTCCCATGAAAGAACATAACACAAATCCTTAAAACCGGAGCAGATAACATACTTTCACTGCTTTACTACATTTCTCATGTAATCAGCTGCAGCAGGTGAAATATAGACCCCTAAACTTGTTTTTTAGCAAGTGAGGGGCAAAAGGAATGTATTCTCCACACCAGTGAGCCTCATACAGAACATTCAGATCCAAACCTAAACCCTTCCAGCTTTCTAGAGAAACTGTAGTATCTGAATCATTTTCAAATATTGCATTCTATTAGTTTCCCTTTCTGTTGCTGATCATGGTTCAATAAATTGTTTCAATTTTATAGGAATTTTTTTTCCATTCGTACTTAAAATTATTGCTTGGCTCCTCACTGTAAATAAAGCATTTCTTAAAATCTTTCTTCATGTATCTTAAATCCATTAAGACAATTTCCGTTTTACCCCCACTTCCTTTTGCCAAATGAAGATCATCAGGACATACCACACATGTCCATAGGGAGAGCAGAGCTAATGAATATGTATGGTTTATGTCACAACAGAGCACTCCCCTTGTACTGCAGTATCGACCTTCTCTTATGCGAGTAAATAACAGGTGAACACTTGTGCACGAGGATAAATGGGGTTAAAATTGCCATAAAGGGACATATTTTATTTGAACAAAGTGGGTGTACAATAAATAGAAGTGCAAGTGATATTGAATTATTTTTTATATCATGCTGTTCCAAAATATTGGAAAATCATCTTGCTTTAAAATACAAGAACAAGTTCCATAACAAATGTCATTTAAAATATATTTCCTACCAATTAACAGCAGCAGCACTCTGTATAAATCTCTATTCCACTACATTATATCTTTCAATATATTTTTCACTCACCGTGCTAAAAAAAAAAAAAAAAAGAAGAAGAAGAAAATATTTTATAGTTTTATGTATAGCAAGACAAGGTTAATTCCAGAGATTTATCTAGCCAGGCCTATTCTCCTTACAAATATGAAGGCAAAGACCAATTTCAAAGTAAGTTTCAGATAAACTATAGTTAGTTATGACCCAATACACTCAACTAACAGGAGTGAAAAAAGCTAATTTATACGGGCCAATAACACAGTGCTCCTGCCTGCAATGACGAATGCTGCATTGCTTTTAAAGTGCTTATTCTAAAACCTAACAGCATAGGAAAGGTATGCAGAGTTGCTTCCTGAGATTAGAGTACCTCTGCTAATTAGCTAAAGGCGAACAAATACTGATTAAATGTATATATAGAAGTAATCTGATACTCAAAAAAAAAAAAATCCTCCTTAGGATGACTCCACAGTGTACAAAACCTTCATAAAATTTGTTTATGTTATTTATGCATTTTGCTTTTTGGCAATCTGCACATTAATTTTTAATGAAATAGTAAAGAGATGTTGCATCTCACACTTCGATAAAAATATTCTATAGCCAGGCCTGGGTGACATAGTGCATTAATTCAGTGTCCTTCACTCCTGGGACCTGCGTATAATTTAGTCCAGCCTGAAGAAAATAACTTTGATCTGAAGGCTGTGGAAAAAGCTACATATGAAATGAGTTTTGGTGGGTTTAGTGTTGTTTCTTATATACAAGACGACATATGAAGATAAACTGCTTTCCAATGCTCCTGACATGGCCCAGGATTAAGAGCAGAGAGCTCTTAGCAGAGCTCAGCCACTCTCGCCCTTCTCCCGTTCCCAGGCACACACCACACACGCTGCTCAGCACAACAAGCGCGCGGAGTGGCTGCGGCTGCCATACACTCTCCTTCTAAAATACAAAAATATCTCATAGAAAAGTAGGGTATTATCAACCCACATACATACTTACTTGGTTTCTCCATTACAAAAAAAAAAAAAAAAGTTTCATTATGAGAGATGTCATCCTAATAAGGGGTGATGTTATCACAGAGAACCTGAAATTCCCTCCCCGGGAAAGGAGCATCTTACCTACAGTCACCAAAACTGTACTAATCACCTTCTTAGGGAAAACAGAGCTACAGCACCGCTCACTCGCTGGGCTTGGCTGGGCGTAGAGCTGACCCGTCCTCTTCCTTCCTGCTCCCCTCCCCGAAAGCACAGAAACAAGATTAAAAGCAGAAGGATAACTAGCGAACTGACATATGAGAAACACTAAGCTAAGCTAAATCTTTTCCCCACTTAAACCTTTCGATTCTGGTATTCCATAAATTCCAAAGATTCCTCCTTGCTCATTCAGGAGGCTATATCTGAATTAACTACTAAAAAAGGGACTACAGCTTATTTTTTCCATGCTTGCGGTTTGGGACTTACTGTATTGTTTTCTGAGCATTTGAAGGGAACTATATAAGTTCCCTTATAACTATATAAGACTGGAAGGAACTATATAAGTTAGCTTGATAAATTACAGGGGGGGGCACGGGGAGAGGGGGACAGGAAGGAACAGGGAATTCTCTATATACAAATATAGAAATTTATCTCTTTCTATATATTATACACTCACTTATTTTACACAGACACACGAGAGAGACAGCATCTTAACTGAGAAACTTAACTCTGTATATGCTGATCTTCTTACCCTACTCCTGGAGAGAGTGGGAGGGAAGAAACTAACTCCTCATGTTATACATTGGCTCCCCTTTCTCCAAAAGAGCAAAGTTCATCCGGCAACAGGAAAAGTTGAGCCACGTCTTGAGGCACACACACTATGCTATGCGACTGAGAGCACACAAGCGTTTCAGGGGGTAGAGGAGAATAACGCACTGGCTTTCAAAGCCAAAACAAATCGCGGAGCCTAGCTGATAAAACGTCACATTCCTTTGCAACTATCACACAAATTCAGCCTCTTCTGCAAACAGCCTTCAAGGGACAACAAAAATCTAAGCCACACAACGATCATATCAATAAGTAGCTGAGCACTGTTGATAGCTTAAATAACAATATGCTATGTTGTTTTTCCTGTAATTTTGTCCACACTTTTTTTGTATATGTAGTCACCTAATGACAAAAAAGTTTTAAAATTTTGCTTCAGGGTACAGAAGTCAAGCTCCGCTGATCAGCATCTCAAAGCTCACTACAAGCACATATTTGCAGAGCTGAATAGCAGCACTTGGTGATTGTACGATGCTTTAAAAGCAAAAAATTGCACTATTTTACTTGATGTTTGATGATGAACACTGATGAAAGTCCCCTTCCTGCACAAAACACACAAAGTATCAGTGCTAACTGCGAGGGTTTCAAAGAGAAGGTAAAAAAATCTTATAAAACAAGAGAGACAAAAAGGGGTTTTGGTGTCCATACTGGACACCTAAACTCCTAGGTAAAGTGTTCATGAGTTTGATTCTTCTCTCATTTCTCTGGTTTGTAGCCACAAGAACCACTGGAGTTAACAATTTATTACAAAGGAAGTGTGCCCCACTTTTCCCTTTATGATTTTCTTTTTAGGCAACAATTATTCAGCAGTTAGTTACGCAAACAATATCTTGTTCACCAGCATTTAGGTTTTGTGCCACATGTTTAATAAACACTCAAAGAAAATATACAAGTAATTGTATTTCATTAAAACATAAATGGAGAGTTCCAGCATTTGCTGCACTAGCTCAGTTTCTAATTTATTTCCTACATCTAAGCAAGACAGCTTTCAAACTTTATCGAACACGAATCTTCCTTAAAATCTGCTGTACGTGGAACGGACAGAATTCTGATTTCAGTCACACTCCGAGAACCCCAAGCCAACGTGCTGCCTTCAACAACACGACATCTTCCATTTCTGAGTCTTTGTATCCCCCTTTTGGCCTGCCTTCAGTCACATTTCAAGGGTTTACTTGCAAAACTATCCATGCAATTTTATGTTGAACAATATTATAAAAGTGCAATCACATTAATTTAGTATTAGAAATGCTATAGACTATCAACAGGAACAGGAGAATTTTACTAAATATTCAGCAACTATCAATTTAAAGGCTTTTTTCATTAAAATGTCTCTTTTCATCCAGAACATACAAGTAATATATAGGAATGACTTAATAGAAAGCTTACAATTAATACAAGTTGAATATATTTAGCATCAAAAATTAAGTTCAAAAACTAACAAATATTCACTGAAGCAACTTGACACTGTTGACACGACTTTATTAAGCTTGGTTTTTATTTTGGAAAAGAATTTAGAAGTTAAAAGAAAGATACAGTTCTAATTATGATGCAGTGTGAAAGCTGTGAGAGTTTTGTGACTGCAAGTAAAGATTTACAGATACCACCATTGAAAGGTGCATTACACTTATTAGAGCAATGCATAACCTCTGCAAAGCAAATAAGAGTGAATCATTTTAATTTCCTCTCTTACTTATGGCTTTACATTCTTACACAAGGGAAGCAGAGGAAACCTAAATATGACCCTATTTAGATATGTTAACTGAGACAGCCTTTGTAGATTTTTTAAGCAAACAGGATTGTGCTTCCAAGGCTGCCCATCTAGTTTTCCAATGTGTTAATTTGGACGGCTATTTGGACAGTTCTCTATTCATTACTGAACCATGGAAAGGAAACATAGAGGTGGCATTTTCCTTTTTAAACCATGTAATGCCTTGTAGCCGGATTCCAAAGCATCAAGGAGAGATTTTTTTTTTTTTTTTTGCTAGACAAGCTGTCGTAATTGAAATGAAGTCTAATCAGACTCATTACTGTTTTCAGCAATTTGCACCACCAAAGATGCTTATTAGGTAACAGTGTTTAATAAACCGCTCTTTAGAAAACTACCAGTAATGAGCTCTTAACAGCCAATCTTTAGCGTGAATGTAATGTGAAAAGTGTTCCTAGCGCTGAATAGATTTTCACATTTAGTAGTGTCATAATTAAGTTTGAGGAATTGGTAGCTGTGATGATAGATTTACAGCAATACAGGGTTTTTTTTTGAAAATATATTTGAAAATACTTGGAGTTCAATAATATTTCCAGAGGAAATTTTAAAACTGCTTAAAAGACTGTGCTAGGCTAGATTAGCTCTGTAAATGGTACTTAATCGGAGATTATCTGGAGAATGCACACAGTACTGCAAGTCAGGTATCATCTACCAGGCATCCATAAAGTTCATTTCACCTAGCTTTGTTTGACTGCTCTTCCATCAGTAAACAATTTCCAGTCATTAATATACAAATAATAAATGTTGTTGTCACCAACTGAATGATGATGAACAAAAATGACCACTTAAAAAGAGACACTTGAAGAAACACTTGTCAGTTCTCCTTCCACAGTAACAGCTGAAAATGCTTGAGACAGAATAGAACAAATTGCTTGGTTTCAAAATAAAAAATTAATATATATATAATTATATACATATATGTACACACACACACACACATCTTTTCACATATATGCATAAACACACAACTCATACTGGTTTTTCTTCACAACGTTTCAAATGCCATCAACTCCTAGCAGCTATTTAGCACCAAAAAACCAAGTTTGTAATGTAAAAAACATCACAGCTCTGAAAATGTAACATTGTGACATGTATTATTCATAAAAAACAGTCATTAGCAAGAGTTAAGTTATTGTCAATAGAAAGTTCCATTTAACTAGATACACACCTCACTGCACTAGTCATATCAGCACTGGTACCCAGCAGATGCTGAAAGAGGCAAAAAAGAAAATAAATTGCATGTATAAGCTACAGCTAATTAAATATCCAGAGCGAATCTTGAGAAATAGCCACCGTTCTCTCATCAAATTGATTTGTGCCTGACATAATATTTAAAGTTATCAATAAGAAATGCTTAAGACTATTTTCTTATCTCCCACTAGAAAAAATACATAGGGATGCAAATGCTCTTTTGCTTACTAAAGATTCTGCCAAAGAAGCTTTGTGTCGGCCCTCAAGATTTCGGAAAGAAGCACATAAAGATGAGTAATCAATAATGAAACCACTAACAAAATTATGCAGACTAATTCTAATATAAAAATCCCAGGTCAAGAGAACTCCCTAGTAAGATGTTAAGAAGCAGCCCTTTACCAAAGGGGCGCTCTCACTGAACCTTTTACATATCCTGGCCTCCAAACTCAGCAATCCTAAATGCATCCAAAAAGCCTCCCTATCTGTTTGCAGCTTTCTGAATCAATAGTACTATGAGAACTGAGACTACTAAATTAATGCCAGTTTCATTTGATTTTGTAGTATGCACTTCTTTGCACTACAAAGTGGAAAAGGAAGGGAAAAAAAAGCCAAAACACAGAGCTCAGTCCCAGACGGGTTCATGTAGCTTTTAGATCAAAATACCTTCCAGTTTCTTAAGTCTGAAATGAATTTGTACTCAGATCTAACAATTATTAGTGCTACTGCCTACTCTATTGCGCAATTCCAAAACGTGCACTCTTAAGTCACACTCAGCTTCCAGTCTCTGTAAAATAGCATAAAATAACATAAAATACAATAAAAGAGGCTCCACTGCTTTGGACTGCCTCTTCTTGTACTTCCGAATAATGCATTGAACTTCACAGCATTTAGGAGCGACAACCCAATGCTCTAAAATACAAAACATGCATCTTGTTCTGTTGATTTTACTAAAAAGCATAGATGGTTTAAAACATCAGTTGCTCGTCAATAAACTCTTCAATACCATATATTATGGTATGTGAAATAGTTTAAAAACCAAGGTTTACATAAATATAGCACCCAGAGAGGGTATCTTAGGCATCATTATAAAACTACTGTTACCATCCTTTCTCCACTTCTGACATAAAACTAAAGGGAGGGCCTTGAGTGCACTCCTTCTGCGTCCCAGCACTATCTCACACACACACACACACACAAAATCACTTTACAGCATCAGAGCCATCAGTATTTTATTAAGCTTACAAAACATCCGTTTGCTCACCTAAGACACTGACCCCAAACAACACCTGACTTTCAGGAGAAATCGAGACTCTTTCTTCCGATATCTCTGGGCCTGCTCTGTCTGACCCCCAAAGCCTTCTTTAACAGATTCTTATGATCTGTTAAAGAGTTAGTAGAGTTGCCATTGAAGAACCGTGACCCTACCTAGTTTAACTTATTCCACTACTTATGTGCTGCTAGCCTGAGAAGAGGACCATCATAAATACAGGACCACAGACTAGCATAAGAAATTAGAGTACTTGAGGAAGTCAAGGAAGGAGCTGAAGCTACAGGAACAGTTAAACTATGAAGTCAGAATTTGCCCCAAAACACTGAGAATAAATGAAAAGGAACAAACAGATCCTAACAGAGGACAGCGACCAGAACCTTAAGACCCATCTCGAAGATAATGTGTTCACGCAGCTCAGTGCCTTCGTTGTGCTGAGAGGAGGATGCAGCATTGCTGTGAGGCTAGGCAGGACTGGTCCCCAGGCTCTAACCAGAGCGACAGCAAACACCTACCATCGCTGTGCGCGGGCTAGAGAAGGCCCAGCTCTACATTTGCTGTTACTGAAGCTGAAGCCCTGGAGCTGCTTGTCTCAGAACAACTCTACCAAAAGACAGCAGAAAAAGCATAAACTGGAGGTCACGTGAAATCTATTGCACCTTCTACAGAAGCATGGACGTTATTTTCTTCTCCATCAGTGAAATTCCAATAATAGAGCCAAGCTTCTCCCAATCAGTATCTAGCATCAATCACAGTGTGCCCTTCAAGAAAAAGTACTATAAACAATCTGTAGGGTGCCTTTGAGTACAGAGCACTGTAGATTTCTCTGTTGTTTATGGCAATTTTATTCAGACATTTGGGGAGTAGAGAGTGGTTTGGATGGAATGCCATATAAAATTGTTTCACTTAGTGTTCTGTAGCGTTTGTTTGTTAGCTTATTTATTTATTTATTTTTTAATTTAATTGTTCCAAACAGAAGAAACCACTTCTCTGAATAATTCCACCCAAACTAGCCTTGCAGACTGCCAAGGTTACAATTCTATTATGACACATTTACAAAAGCAACATAATAGATGAGTTACAGCAGATGAGAACATTTGTCCAACAGATCTGGAATTCTTTGTACTATTACAGACAATATTCCATATCCTTCAGCTTGGTTTAAATGCACAGACTTGCCCAGTAGATCTTTTTTTAAAGGTACAACAGTCTAGTACACGGCTTCCCTGATTGAAATTGTTTATGGAAATATCTCCTTATAAAATGAAAAAGTCAAATGGAAGAACATCAGGTCTTACAAAATACGGCTGTGGGTTTATTTGGGGGATAGGGGTTAATAAAGAAAATGCATGTGTGAGTGAGGAGAACATCCACTGACTTTGAAGGGACTGGGGTGAGCACAGCAGAACGTAGCAGCCCTTGACTTCTACTTATTTTTCAGAGAGTCTATTTTCTGCTTTTCCACTATAGAGCTTTCTATTTATTTTAGCATAACTCTGTATTTTTGTCATTAAGCAATCAACTTCTAATAAAAACCATAATGCAAACAGCCAGTTGTGTAATGAAAAACAACACAGGGTTGAAGGGGGGTTCCTGCCTGATCTCAGCAGCAGATTAGCTTATGCCCTGCAGCATGAGATGGGAAATACGTTCCTCACTATTACAGTTTTGAATCTGTATTTGTATTTTATATGGATTTTTAAGGAGCCACAATACAAAGCTGTGGTTATACACACAGACACATACATATACACTTTCTTTCGAGAAATTTTAAGTTGCTGTTTTTTCAGCAACCATCCAGCTACATTGCAATGTACTGTAAGATTATTTCTGCATAGAGAACGGCATAGTTCTATTCATAAAAAGGTAAAAACTATTCTGTTAATTGCTTTTTACACTCAGTAAACACTAACAGTTTATTCGCTGGCAGTAAGCCAGGACATCTCCTCCAGCTGAGACATAGATCTTTCAGATGCGTCTTTTCTCCTGTATCTGACATATATGATCCCTTTCTCTCCTTCCCCCTCCCCAGTTCTTTACATGCATTGCTGCAACTGCCCTCTGCCTCAGCGTTAAAGCTGCACCAAATCAAGAGCAGCAGTGCTAACGGGTGGTCAGAAAATAGGACAGCAAAGGGTTTTGAAGTTAACAAAGCAGCATCGTGTTCCTGCCACCTATCAAGCATGTTTCTGGTGTCTTCACGTACTAAAAGGCCAGGTCGTGTGATCATCACTTACTTTAGGAACCCAGCTCTGCAGATACACTACAACCCTTAAACTCAGCCCCAAAGCGTTGCCGAACTGAGTCCGGGGAGACCCCATCTCCGTGCATGGTCGCCCACTCACCCCAAGTGGCATGTAAATGCCCAAACCGTTATGTCAGTATTTGCTGCATATGTATCTAGCTTTGAGAATGGAGAGTCAGGCAGAGAGAAGGAAAAAGGAAGCCACGTTTTCGAGGTCCTTCTAAAGTTTATCCTGTGAAAGACAGGAAAGTGAGGCAGAACCTCTACGGGTTCTCAAACCTTTTCTGAGTATTCCTCCAGGCTAAGGATAGCTTTACATTTGTCCATAGCCTTACCTAAGCTTTTTCTTTTGTTTTTTAACTTCAGGCTGTTTTGGCTAGACGCATAATTATTCTGGTATGTTTTGATTCACAGATGCGCCACCGTTTCAAGTATACACCCAAAACATTTTAAATAAATAACCTATATTTGATTTAATGAAAAACTCCCCAGGCTGTATCCACGTCTTGTTCACTCTGTGTACTAAACAGAGAGCTTGCCATAACTGAACTAAAAGGTACTTGATAACAAATGGTTAGAGGGCACGGGCTGATATTTAAAAGGTAAGGTTGCACCAAGGTAGCTTTGATGGGCCATTTTATATTGAGGATAACCAGAAATGACATTTCTTAAAAAGGTCTGGATTGCTAAAGAAAAGGAATGCCCTAAATGCATCAATGAAAACAGCTGCTGAGCACAACTGCTTTTTTAATATTTTGACCATTTTTGAGAGAAAGACAGGCATGCTACAAATGTTTTTTCAATAAATCTCTAGTGAGCACTGGGCACTTCCAAGATCCGTTACACAGCATACTCTTAAAATGATTAAACTGTCTCTCACAGCACTTTAAATGATAGACTGCCCAGAAAAAGCACTAGCGCCCCACAAATTAGGAATTGTAGCAGTAGTTGATAAGCTAGAATGAGCTCTAGGTTGTTTTAGGACACACCTCACCCTCATTACTGGGCTGCCCCTCTTGGAAAATCCTTCCCCTTGTGTAAGGTCACTCAACCAGATTAAGATACCTCACTGTAACATCACCTCTTCGTAACACCTCACACGTTTAGGTATAGCAACGCCACTTAACAGATGAGCACTAAGTTTACTTTTATATGCCCTGCATAAAGATACTACATATGTGATTTAGTTGAAAAGAAAATACACTCTATAGTTCTGGGTTTGTCTAAAGCCGCAAGTTGCTACAACAAAGAATTTGTTTGAATGATTCCCCTGCTCTCCTCCTCAAGTTGTTATCAATGTCTATAATGTAGGAGTCTGTGTTGCTAACATACATGTAGGGAACTTTTGAGTCATATGAATAAAGCTGCATAGTAAGGTAGTGGCATAACCTGCAGCCTCCAGCTCTCTCCCACCTCCTTTTCCCAACGCTCCTTGAAGAGAGTGCAATTTATGTCTGCAGCAGATCACGCCACCGTTACTCACAGGAGAAATAGCCTTTGCTTGCGATTCCTTTGAAATTACGGATAAGAATTAAGTCTTCTAGTAAGTCAGTGCAGTCACCATGGACAGGAATATACCACATCAACCGCCAGCCCCTGCCACACACACACAGGTGCAGTACGATTTTATTGCTGGGGTGGGAATTTGGGCAGGTGACAGAACGGTTAACTCTGCTTAACCCTTCATCCTCAAAACTGACAGAGGCTTTTTCAAGTTCCCAGGACACCTTTTACGGAATCGCTGCTTGACAATTTTTAAACTTGCCCCAGTACGTTCTCCAAGTTCATCTCTATTAACAGGAAACGGAACGGAAATAAAGAGGCACTCTTAGCGGTGACTGCAGGCATTTCAGATTTCATGGCAGCCTGCGTCTTCCCCATGCCTCCCACGTGGAAGAGATAACGTGCGTGAAGAAAAACAAAATTGTAGGTTTAGTAACGTCAAAATCTGATTTATGCCAAAATAGAGATGTCAACAATAGCAGAATAAGTGACAAGTATTAAATTACCCAAAGAAGTAAATTCTGTAATTATTTACCTCTCTGGCGCATGATCCTTAACAAACCTCCAGACCTAAAAGAACAGCAGGAATCACACACATTTTTAAATTCAGCATTTTTTCTTATTGTTGAGAAATGACTTTTGCTCCCCCCCCCCTTTTTTTTTAATTCAACTAAGTGCCACGAACAGCATTTCAAATAAAACAGCAGCAGCAAGCCCCACAGCTGAATATGCTGGGAGCTGAGTATACCGTCATCTGCAAACGGACAACTTTAATTCGATTCCTGGCACCGCTGGCCACGCTGAGAATTCTTCTATCTCTTCACACCAGGGGTTTGCTCTTTTAAGCATTGCTCCCTGAAGGGAAGGAAAAACTAGAGAAAGAGGATTTCCAATGACCCTGCACAGATGAATGAATGTGTCAATGGTGAATATTGGTTCGGCTTTGAAACAGGGAATCCTGCAGTGGCTTCTCTGCTTCATCCCCACTAGTGAGTTCCACTGTGGACTTCAATGTGTAGGAGGCCTTTAGGGGACAGATAATAAACGGAAAAAGGAAAAAAAAAAATCAATAAAATGGTTTAAGAATAATAGGCATTTCACTACCTATAACCTTTGAATGATTTCTTGGATAATTTTCTCAGGGATTTGCATCTTGTTGGCTTAGCTGGTTATAGAAATGGGTTAAGGAAAAAGCTTAAATAAATAAGGGTTCCTAATCAGCTAGTCAGCGTTAAACGGTAGTGCTTTTAGCACATGCAGAGTTTTGGTGGGTTTTCATTTGTCGCTTGTTTCTGGTGTAAAGCTGGTGTAAAATGGTTCTGAAATTGTGAAATTGTTAAAGATCTGTCTTGTTTCAGTGTGAGCTTATTCTTTCACCTGTGACTGATTTCACAGCAAAAATGGTGAAACGCACAAATCAAGAAAGGAAAGGAAAGATACTTCGCATCTGTATAACTCTCCTGTACCTCAGGCAAGTGCAGAAATGTTTGTCTAAGCAACAGTAAAATATGCATCTCCTTTTACAAGCCTTTTAGTTCATTTTCATTCAGCTACCTATCAATCAGTCTCACCATGACACAATATAATTTCCTAATCATGCCAATATTCAAGCTTTTATCTCTTTTTAAATCCAAAGAACATATATTTCAATGAGACAGAAGTCTAATTATTTAAACATGGTGTAGAATAACACTTCTCTAAGGCCTTTTTTAAGGAGTTTTAGTTCCTTAAAATTGCCATATAATTTAATCTCTAAAGCAAAATTTATACAAAAGAATAACACTAGCTTCCAATAAGAGAAGGCTGAATTGTCAAATTCCTGGTAAGTACTGCTCTTCCCTCCCTTGTGTCTATAACAGTTTTCTTACTTGCTTTTAAGAGCAAAACCAATGTATTCATCAAGCAAAGTGAAATGTACTGTTTCTCAATATGTTAATAAACACAGAACAGTGGTTGGGTCTTTTTTCTTTTGTAAGTGACAATTTAAGCTACACAGAAAAAAAATGGGGGGAAAAAAGAAACACCCTAGTAACTGCACAGGTTTCTATACCATTGAAAATGAAGTTTTCATTATCAACTACTTTCAATAGTAGTTGGATGTATGCTCTTTAAATATAATAATTCTATACAAAATAAAGATTCTCATTATATAATTCCTAACAAAATATTTACATCTACCTCAAATTTAATATTGCCAAGAATACCAAAAAAAAGTTCAGCTGAGATCTGAGGTGAAACACCCATTCACATATACTGGACTACTTCTGTCATTAATATAATATACTGGTACTGAATATTTTCGGATACTCAGGGGTATACTCAGCTATACATTTCACAGATATCATAAGCTATCATCCTGTTTCAACTAAGAAAGAGTTTAGGTAATGAGATTTATATAGCCTACAGCGTTTCCTAGGGATATTGCTTGAGATTTGCCTCTTTTGAAATAGTTGAGATGTTAATGTTCTTTTAACACTATTTTTTAAATACTGAGCAACATCTTCATGAAGCACTGCGCTGATTTCCAATTATGTAAAAATTAATTTGTTTAATCAAGCTACAAGAAGGACAAGAAGTTGAGCGGGAAAAATTCCGTAACATTAAGTAAAGGATTATTACTCACAAGAAATATTTTCAATGTCAGACAGACCAGCAGCCAGAACCCAACTACACTTCTAGCACAGAACTCTCTCTCTCTCTCTCTCTCTCTCTCCTGCCTGACTGTTTTTTCCAAGTCCTCCAAAACAAAAAGCAAGAGGAACTCTAAATACAGCGTTTACTTTCTTTTTAACTTAATTTGCTTGAAGCACAGGAAAATAAATTTCCAGGAATAAGGCTTAAATAAATACTAAGTTACCTTCTAAAAAGGTGCATTTTATTTTACATGCTACGTGCAAGGGAAGTGAGATTCCCAATAAGTTGCTCTGCCTTTGGTCCCAGAATTGCCTAATAAATAAGGATATTAGTTCATCTAGCCCGATCTCAGCAATCTGATAGCAAACGTTTCCCTTAAAATATATTTGCAAACATGCAAAAAAATAGACCTAATGTTTCCATGTTGTCATAATGCACGAAATCCTTTCACTTTAGTATTCATGATCATTATCAAGTAAATTCTGCTGAAAAAAAGGAAAAAAAAATTAGCATAATTTTGGGATGATATCAGTGCAGATGAGAATTGCTCCCCTAACCTCCTGCCGAATGGTAATATATGCAAAATAATCCAAAATGAGTTGCCTTCCAGTCCCTTTTCAGACTACTTGACATCCAGTGCTCATGTGTTTCAAACCTTCAGTCACTAACTGTAATAGTGCACAGATGGAACAATATTTATTCTGTCAGTGGAAACTAATTAGGATGACACTAACTCTGAACATTAAACCAGGAAAAAAAAAATCACACTTTACACAATGTGGCACATGATCTGTGAGTTTACAAATAAAAGCTATAAATTTTAATATATTTCTGTTAAACGGTGGGTCTGCCCATCACTGCCATTACTGCTGCACACAATAACCAGAGACAGTCCTGCAGAGCCATATCTGGATTTGTGTACAGACTCTCCATCTCTGCCATTAATTCCCCTCAGGTCAGACACTGTATCCTAACAACTTCCATCCTACAAGAAGAGTAAGGCAGACTTTCAAATGATTTCAAATTATTCTTCACTTAGCCGCACTGCCCCTCATCACCCTCACAAGCACTTCCATCAGCTTGTGGTTGTTCGGTCCCGGCTCTACCACCACCACAAGCCAGGAATCCATCCAGTCCCACCGCACCGCTTCCCTCCCTTATCTGTAGGTCCAGATGGTCAGTGTTTGACTGTCCTTTAGAATAAAAGAGCCCATTACTTATATCATCAGGTCTGAGACATATGTGCAATCTCCACACGAGGATTGGCTCATGGTTACTGAAGACACAGTACAAGATCAGACACGTGCCTTCAACATATAAACTAGTGATTTTCAAAAGCTCTCTAAGGACCTATAGCGGCATCGTTTGGTGCCTGAATACCTTAAAAGTCCTCTTGATATCCCTACAAAGTTCTCTATTCCTGCAAAGCCTTCCTATGTTCAGGAGCTTGAATAAACTGATTCACAGAAGCTTAATGTTTTGAAGCTGTACATAGTACAACTCAGATTCACAAGATTAAAAACAAAACAGTAGAGCATGGTAGTTTACTATTAGATTGAACTATTAGGCCAATTGTCTTCCAGTAGTATCCCCTTTAAGTCAATTCCCCTGTGCTGGGAAAAAGAAGAAAATATGTGATTTAAACAGTGTTAACCTCCATAATTCGGAATGGCAAATTAATAGTGTTCAAAATAGGAAAAAAGAATATAACTGCCCACAGTTAATCAAGTGTTAACATTCTAGAAGTAGTGTATCATAAAAAAAATCATTCCATTAGTTATCTTTCCACTAACAATAAGATATGCCGAGCAGAAACAGAGCTGTCTGAGAGGAGATGATCTCAAAGGCTTCTTGCCTGCACAGTGGCATGATCTTCCAGAGTTGTTTGAAAATATATGTTTGGAAGACATTTTCTGCATTGGTAGCGTTGTCCCCTTAGCAGCCAGGAGGTTTGCCAGCGTAGAATTATGCTTTGACTCCATCCAGGTTAATTCCCTCTTGGAAGCTAAGTTTTGCTGCTACCCATGATGGTTAGTGTTTCCTGAAGTGCTCCCAAAGTACTAGCAGTGTAAACGTGACACATCTGTGGCTTTCTTAGGAAGGGACTTCTCTCCGCAACTTCCCGTTCAAGCCATGAAGTGCGGAAGGGGGAGGCATGATATTACATGTAGCCCCATCATAAAATCACAAAAAGTGACGATAATGAGTATTTTTTTCTTTAAATCAGATGGAATGGTTGGACAAACACTTCTTCAACATTTACAGCTGTAGCCATTAGTCTAATGAGGGATCTTAGCTATGTCTATAAATCTCACATGATCTCATATCCCTAGATCACCATACGTACAATAACACTGGTGCTGAAATTGAATTATTTTAATCAAAAAACGTATTTTAAAGCACCTTTTATAACTAAGATGCTAAATGTGTTCCACAGGCTCTGCTTATTTATTGATATTTACGTCCATCCTCAAAGGCTAAAATCCTATAATCTTAGAGTTTACAATAAAATGTTTCTTTGCAAACTTAATTCAAATACAGGGCATAACATAATGAGCAAGCCTGCAAAGAATTATGAAGTGCGTCTTACATTTAATTGATGATAATATTTTCTACAGACGCCAGATAGCATCTCTGTGGAAACCATACCTTGGCTTGACAATAAAGCTGGAAGTTACTTGAGTGTATTGTAGCCAACTGTCACATTTAAAAACAGTCACAACATACTATTAGTGGCAACCAGCCAATCTCTTAGGGAACACGATGACCCCAACTTTATTCAGAAAACTCAGTTTGAAAGCAAATCTATTCCCTAAAGCAATTTTCAGCACTGCTTAAAAAGCTTGGAAAAATCAGATTAGAGTAAACCAGGTTATGTAGATGTTATGAGAATGTAACTGCTAAAAATAACTTTATAGATCAATTCAAGTAAACTTCAAATACAGGCATCTCACCTTTTGCACAGCACTGCACTTGTACGTTTCACAACTCTTGGTCTCAAATTATCAGATTGATACAGGCTGTACAGTTAGCATAGTCTATAGGAAGCCTGTGGTACAAAGCAACTCCCTTGCATTGAAGATCTGTCTTGAGAGCTTTATGTAAGCACGTTACATACAGTATCTGATAGAACTGCTGCACTGCATGCTGTATTTTGAAATGGCTAAGGATGCCAAAGGAAGGGAAAAAAAAATCCTCAACAAATAAGCACACACATATTACCATAATCTATAACTGTACAAACTTCACTCCAATTTTTAACATAATATTCCTATTACCATTGTAAACTTCCATGACAAATAACACAGAATCCTACAGATGAATGAAAATAAAAAAGGAACATAATACTAAATACTGACAATGAAGGAGACGCAACCATTGAAAGCTTGCCATAATGACAGAAAACGTACCCAGGTAAATGCTTAAAAGAAACTCCCATGAACTAACAGGAGTGACACATAATCAATGAAACTCCTATTAAAGCATTATTAAGATGTAACCCTTGTTTATTCTAAGTAATATAAAATGTACCCACTCACACATAAAAGCCATCTATGCGCTATCCAGCCTATCACAAAAATGATCAGATATATTCCAAAGGAACATGTTTTCAGATACTTCAGAGAGAGAGGGAAGCACACATGAACACTTCAATGTAATTGGTCCAGAAAATAACTTAGATGTTATTAATGTATGACAGCATATATTGAGCATATTCTTTCCAAACAGCATTGACTAAATGTCTCTAAAATTGATTCCAAGGGATAGCAGTTTACTACTTCGTGTATTCAAATTAAGTTACTGCTTAGCTAAAATATCACATGCAAGGAAGAAATGGAGTTAGCCTCAATATGTGGCTAAATAAGGTAACTTGTTTCATGCATAGCAACTCTATAGACTTATTTGTCTGCTGCTCTTGGACATCTAGCTTGTAACTGTAGCTTTAGGAGCCATTTACACAGGAAAAGTACCGTACTTAATTTCACTTTTACCTCTCTAATGAAAAAACTACATCAGTTTAAGGCACAGCTTACCTACTCACAGTACAACTGATGCAGTGAAAGGCTTTTGCCAACATGGAAATTAAAGATTAGATTTCTCTTCACTTTTAGCACGTAGCTGTAGCATCAGCAAAAGATCATCACACATACGGCCTTATTTCCAAGACAGTAATTTGTGTGTCAACCGAAACATTTATCAACATGCAACATTTCTGGTGCCATCTATAGAATCAAAATCACGTCTAATGCCATCAAGTCTGTATGTAACTTTTCAAATATTTTACAGTAAGTTCTCTCCTGTGCAAGTACAAATTAAGGAAATAACAAACAATTGCAATTCCTGTTGTAGTCAACTGTACTACTCAAGAGAATCACCAGCTTTCCATGGAAAAACACTGTTACTCATCTTGAAATTAGGGGAGATTTCAGCCCAAGCAAGGTCATTCTTATAGTTGGTAGGATACAATGAAGCACAGATAACAGAATATGTCATTTAATAAAGACTGGTGAAAAAATTGTAAATTCTAATTCTACTCTATCCAATCTCTATCTACTGAGTGTCTCTGTCTGTGATTTCACTAAGTGTTATCAGAAGCCACAAAGCTAGTAATTAATGTAGCAAATAGTTCCCCAATATAAATATCCCCAAATACAGAAGCACACAAGAAAAAGAAAGTTATAATGGCATTACATAGACTGTTATTTTAAAATTTTCCTTTCCATTTCTACAATTTACGAGCTTTTGGTTTATGCTATTCTCTCACTGAGAAACAATAAGACACCTAATGGTGGAGAAGTCAAAGAACCTGAGCTACCTGTTTACTTTCTGCAGTGTTCTTATTAAAAATATCTGTATTAGCACTGCAGGCATCTGAACTCTCCTAGTTAACTAGTTAGATATCATAATAAAAAAGGAGTCCTTATGAAAACCTGCTTGACAGTATTCCTTTCTTCCCCCCTTCTTTGAGATCATGTAGAACTGTAGCCTAGAAAAATGAACAATCCACTTTTATGGCTACAAATATACATAAGTTCTTCTTCTATTAGGTTTCTTTTTGCTTTTTTCAACCTAAGCCACAGACATCTTAACTAAGAACTGCATTTTTATTTTGACCTCTTTGTTTTATGATATTTGTTTCTTAAATCTCTTTTGGAACGCTACAGAGCTGATACAAGCATCAAAGCCTGCTCAAAGTAACAAAAGTGCAATCTAGTGGAATTAAATGCAGTTGTGTTTTGATGCTAAAATAATCTTATAAGTACATTTTCACTGAGTAACAGTGGTGAGAAAAATCTCAGAAGGCTCAAGCAAAATTTGTTTGGTTCAAAGACGCATCCTAAAATTGCGATGATTTTCAAAACCTAAACCTACACTCAAAAATTGTCCCCCTTTCCCTCCCTCTCCACACAGAAGTTGTTCATTTAGAAAACACTGCTTTTCCACATGGCAAGAATAGAGAAGGGAAGCCTGAAGATGGAAAGAGGATGGCATCACTTTTCTCAGAGTAAATCCTGTAAGTGTATGGGCAGAATGTAAACTTTGGTGCAGAATCATTTGTGAGGAATAATTGTCAGCATGTAGAAGGAACTAAATCTACAAATAGTGTGTTTTAAGCAGGGATGTGGGAAGGATACACCTAGTTCTAATGAGCCTATGATCCTCATACAGAACCTGGGACACCGACTTGCTTCACAAAAAGGTTCAAAGCAAAATAATTTAACTCTTCCTCCCCATTCTATGCAGTAAACTCAGAAGTGATTTCAAAGCAGGCTGAAGTCTAGGAAATTTAACAGCTCAGGCATCAGTCTTCATCACCAAAACCCTTTCCATCTACCATGATTATCCTCAGTCATTCTTATTAATTAAGAAAACAAAAAAAGAAAGTTCTCACTTCTCACTAGGGGTAGGGAATACTTTGGGAACTTACTTGGCAGATATCATTTTTCTTAAGAAATAGCAAGGATTTGGTTTATACTAACCCATAAAGTGGGCCAGGTCCCATTCTCTAGCCTTGAGTAGAAGCGGCACAGTACAGATGTGAGTGGTGCTTGAGCTCATATCCTGACTCTGCTTAGTTTGTAAGGGTAGATGTAGCCTGGGAGACTCCAGAGGAGCAGTAAGACTTCTAAGAATGTCATTGACGCTATCAAGTTACTTAAGTAATGACAGTGAAATATCAGCACATACTTTCCATGTATTTAGACGTTCCCTTTTTCTATATGGTAGGTCAATTTAAAACACAGTGATTCATATTCCAAGTTTTCTAGAAGACTTTAGCAGAACTCAAAACTTCATACCTCTGTTAGAGGCATACTTTTGTCAGTGCTGGTAATTCTCTTTAGGAATGTTTACTTTTTCTTCAACATTACTCACTTCAACCTCATGGCTGATCAAACAGAAGATTACTACAGAATACTACAGAAATGAGCATCCAGGAGATGAGTTCAGATGTCTTTCACCAGGATAAACTGGGTTATACCCATGCACAGATTTTACTATATTTACTTAATTTAAAAATTATACTCAAAACAGAGAAAGAAAGACCTACCAAAAGAGAGGATGTCTCCCTTTCAAAAAGGCAAATCCTGAATGTTACTTCTGCAGTAAAAATTGCATCTACTCACTTTTCCCTAAATTTCTATCGAGATCCCTCTTCCTCCTCAGTTAACGAGTGCATACCTATCTATGTATTAGCTGTAAAGTAAGAAAGACAGGCAGACTGTTGGGGCACATAGTTTACACATCTGGATTTGATTCAAAGGAAGAGGGAAATCAGAAAAACAAGGATACAATAATGACTTAAAGAACAGAGAGGGAAATAGGATGGGCATCTAGAAGAAAGTACTAATTTTGATGAGAACAATCATCAATTAGATGATATGGTTCATGAATAGACTAATTAGGTAACTGGATCCAATCAGTAGGAAATACTATTAAGGTTTGTTTAAGAATGCAGGGAGTCAGAGCAACAAAATGGAAAAGTTTGAAGTGCTGCAGGATGTGGAATGAACTATTGCAGGAGAGCAAAAATACATGGAAACAGCAGTCAGGGCTGGAACACATATACTGAAACGCGTGTGCTCTTTAGGAAAAACAAAAATAGATGGAAAAGGGTGTCTAATGATGTTATGGACCGCAAGGAAATAAAACGGGATACGCTGGATAAAAGTCTAGTCACACCAAAATAATAGACTTTAAAAAAGCTTAAATGTAGTGGAGCAGTCCTAGAATTAAAACTCCCAGATTATACGTGGACATGACTGGGACGGAGGCAGGAGGGTGTCACCAATATTTAAGGAGATGGAAGCACTGAATTGATCCAGACAACAGTTTTTGTGTTAGTTCAACTTCAAGGCTTAAAAACAATTAGGAAATAATGCAGAAAAGGGGAAATTCAGTTCACGATGAGTTTATCGAATTCTTTGATACTATGGCTGAGTTTAAATACAGGAGATTCCGCAGAAATCATCCAACTGCACTTCTGCATAGAGGATAGGTTGCCTTATGTGAAGGTATTAACAGTTGAAAAGGTGAGGATTAGTAAAAGAATTGTAAAATAGTTTAGAAACTACTTAACGGCACTTAACGGCAGACAGTATTGAAAGGGATTCTATTGAATTGGAAGAAGCTTGGTAACGAAGTTATTCAAAGATTAGTCTGCAGAGCTGCCTTATAGTCATTACCGAGCGTGACATAAAAAGTAGGAACACACACTGGAAATTTGCAGATAACATAAAATTAGGAGGCATCATAAGTATGAAAGAAAATCAAAATACCATATAGGAAAAATAAAACGCTCTACTGAAACATAAGTAATTAATAGAAAATACTATTATGAAACACAAGTTAATAACGAAAAAAAATTGCTACAAGTTCAAACTTACCCAGCTGGAAAGAAAAGGGAAAGGAAAAAAGTGAAACGCATAAGCTGATCAAAAGATGGACCTTCATCAACAAATGGGATATAAATAAGAAAACAGTTTATGCAGTCACAAAATACAATCAGGCAAAATATTTCCAGACAAGATATTAAAGTATTAATGCCATGAGTGAAACCTCAGAAGAACTGCAATTCTGATCCTCTTCAAGGAAGATTAATTTAAACTGGAAGAAGGACAGAAGGGCTACATGGATGACATTGGGAACGAAAAGTCTACATTCACAGCAACTAAAAGAAGTTGGCTTGCTCTGCCCAGCCCAGGCTGAATGGGAATAGGATTCCTTTGTAGAACTATAATCACTGGAGATGAACTATTTAAGTCAAAAAGACAACATTAGCGCAAGAACAAATAACTATAAAATGGCCATAAATAAATTTATGCTGCAAATTAGAAGATTTGTAACTCCCAGGGCAATAACATTATTGAACAGCCAACCAGAGTCCTGAAGGACAAAAATAATTAGCTCATGTTAAGACATAGCTTGATCGTTTTATACAGTAATATATAGTGACAGTAGGGGACCGGACTCAGCGATTCCCTAGGCCTTTTTGTATTTTATATACCCATCTCAAAAGGGTTACGGAGCTTTTCTTGGCCTGTGGAAAACTGGTGGGACTAAGCCAGTGACGACGACATTAAGAGAAAGACAGGAAATATTAACTTGGTGCAGAGCCACACTAATGAGTGGACGACAGCTTCCAAAGTGCAGCCAGCTCCTCTCTACAAAGCTCAGAGAGACGTCAAAGAAGTCCACTTCTGCCTGCACGTGCCTATTTGTGGATATACTCCAAGATGATTTTGGGTAGGGAGTAAATAGCATTAAAAATAAATTTCTACTGAGTTTCTCACCATTCTTGACTGGCTTGTCCCCAGTTCACTGAAGGCTAAGTGCCAAAGAGGGCTCCAGAGCCCAGCACTCTAGACACTAGCACAGCAAAACCAGTCAGCTTTAGATATGCACTACCTGCTTTATTCCTATTTAAAAACTAATGAACTTTTTTTCCCGTTTTGCTTTCTTATTTTTTTAAACTAACATTAGCTTACTCAAGCCTCCAGTACTGGCATCTACACTGGCATCTGATAAAGTTCTGTCGGGCTACAAGCAAAGAGCTCTAAAATATCCCTTTTGTAGTATGTGTTTTTGTTTAAATAGATATCTTCAGATACTGCTTAGAGATTGTGAAAAGTGGTTTTCCTTTTATGAACTTTAAGCATGTGGCAGTGATCAAATGGGTACAGCTGTCCTTTAAGGACATTGGCAATTATTGTCATCATACCTCCTGTTAGGCAGTTCAAATTGCTTAAAACTTTGATAATGATTACTTGACTGCATTTAAATGAAGGTCGTTTACCCTTCCATTCCCTACTCATATAGCGTCTTTCATGCAACACGCCTCAAGGCCCTTTCCAAAGAACACTAATCAGTACACAAAATTATATTGAAGCAAATAACCTTGTCACAAATTCCATTACGCAGTAAAAGCTAAATAAAAAATAATAGCTTTCCTGTCTATATTTAAAAATATATATCCACTTAGTGTCAAGCTTTTCAAGTGGAAGAGAATGCCACAGAAGAGCACAGATCGTACTGCACAGCAAGGAAAAGAAAAGTAAGCTATTGCTACAACATGCAACCAGTACAGGCCCTACTTCTACCAGTACGAGGGGCAATTGCAAAAATCAGTATTTTTAAACTGCCAGTTCATGCTAAAATCAAAAATTTTCCACTGGAACTTTGAAGGAACAGCTGAAGTCATGTCCAAGAGGGCCAAGCAGCCAGCGGAACAGAAATGGCCCTGTCTTTCAGTAATAACTACATTAAGGTTTGATTGAGGCAAGACTGACATCAATATGACATTTACTTAAAGGAAAACTGCAACCATTTTGCTCAGCCTGCCAGTTCAAAAGGGAAGAAGGACTTCTTCCTATAAATAAAGGCAATTTCTTATCTGGGTACACATACAACCTCCTAGACTAGCTCAGACAAGTGAAAGTACTTCCCTCACTTGCAAGTCCAGACAGGAGGAAAGATGACTGATAACGTCACTCCCATTTCGTAGTGGTCTCGTTGGCCCCAACAAATGGTAACCCCAACATTGACTGCAAATATAGAAGTCTCCACAAAATCCAGGAGGCTCTCTGAGTTGCCACAAGTTGATGTAAGTAAAAATACCAGGCAAAAACAAACTGGAAATTACCTTTCCCCACAGAAGAGGTGGATACTAAAAAATCCAAGTGATTTGACATATGTTAGTGGCAAACTCAGCCTTTCCCTTGTCAAAAGTCTGGGCTTGTAGCACAAATTGCAGAAAAACTATATGCACAAGAAGATAAAACAATGATATGGAAAATCTTAGTTCACTGATAGTGGTAATATTATATTTACAACATTATCTGTGCTGCAGAATATCATGGACAACACAAAAATCGAGGGATCATACTTGCAGATATGCTCAGTGGTAGTTTCTCCGCTGAAAAAGCAGAAACAGAATGAAACCAACTGCAACCCTTCTGAATAAAGTGTCCAAAAATTAGAGAGGAAAAGAGCCATCCCATATCCCACACGGGTTTACTTCCTTTTTTAGCAGGCATGAGTATGACGGGGAAAGGGAAGAAAAGAAAGATTAAATGCAAGTATTACATGACAGTTAGGGGACTAAAGGGGAGAAGCACAGACGCACAGAAGCAAGATAGGAGAGGCACACTGCAGGTCCTTAACCAAGTATTTTCATTATTGCTCCTCTCACTTTAGCCACGGAAAAATGAAGATGAGGAAAGAAAACAGATGAAAGAAGAGAAGCAGAAGATTTGGGAATTATATTTTTAAATAGAGAGAAAATAACTCACATAAATTAAATTCTCGCTGCACAATATTCCACAAGATGCCTGCGCTTAAAGTGATGAAACAGTCTTTGTTCAAAGAGCCCTGGCTGCCAACATTTATACAGTTTGGCATACTATACTGTGATCCTTTCACATACAAAAACAAACATAATTTTCTTTTGGAAGCTACAAACTCTTCTGCAATTCCAACTGAATTGATTTATTGGCCAACTGACACTTCTTGAATTAATTCTTCTTCAAATATAATCTAGGAAATTCCATCTCCTATCAGTTATGTCAAATTTGACAGCCTCAGGTGAAATTTCTCCTTTCTTAATTATTTTATTATCCCATTAATTCTCGCAACCCATTAGTTACACTCCCATGTCCCCCTCTAAAGAATTTTTCTTCTTCCTTGATGTCTATACCTTTAAAGAACCTCAAATAAACAATGTCCTCCCTTGGTAATCTCTTAGCCATATTAAATATGTTTCACTACTGTCATTTTTCTTCAGAAACTAACCAGTGCTCACTTTTACTTGCAAGTTTGTCTCCATCCTTTCTTTAATGTCCATTTGAGAAGGGAACAATACAAGTAAGCCTGTCAGAGAGAGAGTTAAGGGAGTCTTAGTGTCACTGCTCTGTGCCACCATCACTCTGTGCATATGCTCTAAAATGACAAAGCACTAGTGAAAATTATACTCTGCAAATCTTATCTACATAGCTGTTCACTGTTCCTCTGTGTAAGGTGGCAATAAAAGGTAAAATGCACCATGTTGCAGCTCCATCCATTAAAAAAGCAGAGCGAGTTTCAGTAGCCATGCTGAAGAGAGGAGCCTAGTACAGACACCACTCAAAGCTGCTAAGCCCTGGGACAGGCTGCCCCAAAAGGCTGGCGAATCGCCATTCTTGGAGACTGTCAAAACTCAGTTCAGGCTCCAGCTGACCTGATCTAACTTAGAAGTGAGCTCTGCTTTGAGCAAAAGGCTGTGCTAGATGACCTCCAGAGGTCCCTTCCAACGCAAATTACTCTATGAATCACTTAAGAACTTTTGATCGTTCAAAAAAATACAACATAGTACCTCAAATCAGCTGTGTGCTGAATTCCCCATCAGATCTTATATTGTGCTGATATATCCCTTACAGGCTGAAATCAGATGCTAAAAATACAAAGACTAGACCTTTTCTCCTGAAAGTACTGCCAGAAGATTTAGGAGATTATTCAGCTTCTCTTGGATTACAGCCATTTTACAGATTGTGAGAACAAAGAAGATGGATAGATCACACTGGAATAGAGAGACTAACTCAAGGAAATACATAAAACAGTAATCAGTGCAGTGGACGCATGACCCGCTATATGGATATGTTAGCAAAAGATAACAGATCATTAGCCAATCCAGGAACAGTGTCATCACCTTTGCCGAATGATCCCCGCTCCTTCTGGAATACAAGTTTCAGCTGTTTTGAGAAGGGATTCGGTTAGTATACATTGCCCCTCCCAACACTGCAGGCGAAAATGGACCCTGCCTTGCCTCAGTATTTACATGACATAGAAATACTTCTGTCAACCTAGTGGGGATTAGAAGTGGCTTGGTTTTCACTAGTTTTTCTAAACTCTTTCAAGAATACCCTAATTTCCACAGTCTGAATTGGAGGTTCAAATACCTCATCTTCTCTAAGGCTATCCTGTCCATTCAATCCTCAGTTATGACAAATCATAAAAACACTCTAATACTGAACTACTTTCCACTAGACAAGAATCAAACTCAGTGCTTTTGGGGACAGTTCCTGCTCCCAGCAAAATAGGGATTATTTTAGACACAACTGGAAATGGCAGAGTCGCTTCGGGGTTGGCTTTTACTAGCCTCATCTCTAATACAGAATAAATATACTAAGAGCTTCAAGTCAAGACATGTAGCATGTTTTAATAAAAAAAGAAAAGAATGACAAATAAAACTATTAATGGCAGCACAATAGTAATAATAATAAAACACATTCAAAAATAAGTAGCAAATAAATTAAGCACAAAAACCTGGGAGAACAAAGAGGTGCTCAAGGTTAACAAGTGCCTAATTCTAGAGAGTTCATTCTTCAAGATATTAAGCACCACAGCAGTGAGTTGGCAAAATAAGCATATAAATCACTACAAGACCTTGTGTGTGTTCTAGTAGGAATGTGCTTACCCTGAAGTTAGATTGGAATTTCTTGAATTGGTGTTTAGCAAAAAAGAGGGCAGCCTACCAAACTGGTTCTTTCAAAATCTGTTTGCTTATGCACGTTGATTTAAAAAAAAAAAAAAAAAGTCTTCCACAACTGCATTTTCCCTAGGACTAATTGAAGAATAATTTTTGTCCTAATTAATAACATTTTTAAAAAGCTGATTTTCAAACACCATAGAGGTACAAATAACATTTACAACTTTAAGCTATGTGGTCTCAGAATAATAAAGCATTGAAAAGTACTTTCAACACAAATTGAAATATAGAACAAAAAAGGTAGATTATAGGCTCTCAAAAAGAGGCCAAACTTTGGATTTCTTCTACCATTGTTTAAAATTTTTGAGTATGTGTAGACAAGCGATTAAGTTTAAAATGAAAATTACTTAGAAAGGAAAGGTTGTCATATGTCATTCAACTCTTTTGTCTTATCCACTCAGGAACAAAAAAATGCTAATGTAAAATTTTATGGTTTAGGATGCAGTGATAATTTTGATTATCTGACAATCACAGGTTTTGATTATTTGATAAGCACAGAAACAGGCAGGTTTATTTTTGACTTTGCTATAAATGTAATATATATTACTGCCTCTGCTATAGAAGCTCAGAGAGCCTGACTGAAGATTGCACATAATTCCCATAGTATCTTCTTCATTGTTGTATCTTAACCTTCAGGCCTCTCAGTTCCTATTATATGATACTCTGTCTTAAAGGTGGTCACTGAAACACAGTCACTTCTGCAATAGAGACGTGTTATTAACACATGGCAGATTATGATCCCTGTGCAGAAGAACGTTGTATCTACCTGAAAACGCTACTGAAGAAACGCAGTCGATCTTCAGTAACAAACAGGCACAGCAACTTCACAGAAGAAAAACAAATTATGCAACTCAAAACTGTAAATGTTTAAGACTATAACTGCTCATGACTTCACTTATTCAAAAGCTTGTATCTCCAGTAGCAAGGTAACCTTCTTGCAATGTCTGGAGAATTGGTTCAAGATATGTTGGTGGGACTTAGAGCATCCAGACATAAACCAGCTGAATTGTTAACCTGAAAGAAACCATTCTGTATTGTCCTAGAATTAATTAGTTCCACTATAACATGGAAAAGGGTTTCAATGGGAAAAGTGCCAGAATGAGAGCCATCAAAACAGACCTCTGTTAATTGTCACAGAGCAGGACTATTAATCTATCTGACTAATCTGTTGAGCTGTAATAGTTCCTCAAGGGCAGTGTGATGAGTTGGTAAGTGAACCTGATGTCGTTCTGTCTCCTGCTCCAGAAAGATATAGGCCTTGATATAAGATATCAAAGAAAGATATAAGAAAGCTTGGTGGCAATGGCAGTGTTTCCTATTCGTCCTGAGAGGAACTAGTTGAAGGCAGCTCAATACTAGATGCCACTACCGTTGAAATTTGCAATACTTTTGTCAGAATCAGTGTCCCTGGCAACATCAAGTAGGGATTGAAGGACTTCAAAAGCACTTGAGATGAATAGTTAGTAATGATGCAATACTAGAGCTGTCATGGAAGCTAATCCTGAGCATTTTTCCCTTTTCAAAGACGACAAACAAGTTCACCTCATCCTCTGGTCCCTAAGAGGTAACTTGCTAAAACTATCTGAAAGTGAGGTGCAGGAGAAAGCACAATGACAGAGATGGTATTTGGCGTACCAGTCTGCCAACCAGTATTAGTACCGGTATCAGTAAACTCCCACAAGACTGACATCAGGGAGCAAAAAATAAGACAAAATGCCACTTATTACCTGGAACAATCTGCAATTAAGAGTTCCCCAGACACAAAATATGAGAGAAAAGAATGAATAGTAAATCAACCTCAACTGGAAAAACAGGAACAAAAAATTAATGTATCAAATTATTCAAGGAAAAGACCAAATGATACCAGTGATGTAAAGAGTCCAGAAGAGCTGCAGGTCCTGAATCACCAGGAGCCATAATTTCATCTGATTGAAATCCTGATATAGGAAATGCTTACAGAATTTCTGTCATCTTTTTAAAAGGCACTACTTTGTACTAAACTCAAACAAAATGCTATCTTTTCAGAATCACCTAGCCTCCACTTGGCAGTTGCATACGCATAGAATATTTCTAAGTGGGAACAACGTCACTATAAGAAGCGAAGATGGAGTATCTTTTTTTTTTTTTTTTTAAAAAACTCATTGGCTTCCTATTTTCCATCTCTGTTATATCTCCATTTGTGCATTAAGTACTTTTCCCCTCTTCTGTTGGCCACCTCAGCTCTGGAATCACACCAGGAGTCAATTACTTTACAGTCTCTGACACAGAGACTTCACAGTATTGATTCAATGCTGTGGAAGACGCCATTCAGTGATAATCAGTAGCTAGATCATAAACTATAATACTATTTACATTCATTCATTCACTCCAATAATATCACTAAGTGTCTTTGATTTCTTTTATCAAGTCTCTACAGTAGCTACATCATGCCAGCAAGATAGCAAGTAAAGAAAAATTAATAGATGAAGTCCAAACAAGTCTTCTGGAGCATGAACAGCTCATGCTCTACAGCATGTTCCCCTCTGCAAAATAGTAGTAGGAAGCCTTTTAATACCCCTTTTTGAAAGGTAAATGTAATTTCCTTACCTAGAGTTTTCAAATACACACTCTTTCACAATAGGCTTATTTTCCCTACTCTTTCCAAGCTCTGGACACAGACACCCATGAAATATCCCATTAGTCCCACTACTGAATTCTGGTTTCACCTGATGTCACCTTTCATTACTGCAGACGCTTGAAAGCTCAGGCATTCTGCCATAGCTGAAGAGACATCAAAGAGCCAAAATTACTTTAGAAAAACTATTTTTCCGGAAAAAAAGTCTGAGTTGGAATTTCTAAGTCTCCTTCCTCCACTATTTTTTTTTCTTTCCACCCGTAATTATCCAAAAACTGAAGTTTTTTCCTTTTATTTATCCTCCCGTTAGTGACGAGAAATGTGATTTTCTTGCCTCTCCAAGCCAATAAGGACTCTTACAGATAAACACAAGGTGGATTCTGATGGAGCCACTATCCTAGCTTGGAAATGATAAAATTACAAGCAAAGAAAGCAATTCTGTGTTCTCTTGCATGGCTACCCACTGTCTTGCCAACCCAGCACAAATGGAAATAAGTGAAAATAGTAAAAAATATTTCCAACAAACAGGAGAGGGGAAAAAAAAATCACCAGAGACAGAATATTTGATAAAGCACTTTAAACATATGTGGCTTTAGTTATAGGAGACCAACAAAGATGGGAAAACAAGCAATCCAAATAGCATGGTGACGGATCTCAAGCTTCGCTCTTCTAGAGCCTGCTAAAAGAATACACCGAGAATTACATGGCTCAATACTGTTCATTTACTCTGTGTTTGTACTCTCTGAGGAAAGTATGCACCTATTGGAATGAATGCCAAGTCTAAGAATCTTTACTGGACAATCTGTAGACCTGAATTATGAATTACTATATCAAAAAAACAAGAGGTTTCAAAGGCTTGCCTCTTTATGGAGGCTCAATACAAGACACTGAAGAGGCCAGAAAGTACTGCCTGAAATAGTATCACTCCAACTACAAAGAATAATGAAGAGAAAAGCTTTATTGAGCATAAAGAGCTAAAATAATCCTAAAAAGATGTGTCTTGAGATACCGGCCAGACATTTCACATGAAATGGGTCCTCTCTATTGTTAACTTCAGATGAAGGACTAAGATTCCTTCTTCTTCCTCCCTTTTAAAATTCTATTAAACATACTGAATTCAAATCATAAGAACGTCATATGTATTAGAATGGGAAGAGTGGCTTCTAAAGTTGAGAGAAATAACTCTGAAGGAGGAAAAAATAAGTTCCCTTACCCCGAGATGAATCCTTTAGTCTGTCTTCCTCAATTCCATCCTTCTTAAGATGAAGCTTGGAAGAAGAATCCATAGTTAGATGGATACAGAAAGTTAGTCCCACCCATTAAAACCTATCTTTTAGCACAGAAGAGTTCAAGAGAAGAGTGAAAATGGTTTGAGGTTGAGCTGAAAGCTAGTTTTATGGGAGCTGGTCAAGAAGTCAAATCCAAACAATCTGTTCTCTCTAGCTTTTATCAGAACATAATCTAAGGAATGCTGTAGATCAGAAACTCAAACAAAGGAATTTTGAACCCCTGATATGCCTAAACAGCTTGTCTTATCTAATCGAGAAGCAGTGGGGTAAATCTTTTGTAGTAACTCACACTCTTTGCTGAAGTATTTGTAAAGAGGTCTTATTCAGATATGGATTATCTATTTAAATAACAAGTTATTTGGGATGTTTAGGTTTAGATGAAAACCTACAATGACAGGTTTTAACTAATATCTATAGAGAAATGATGGAGAAGGGCTGGGGGGAACTGAGATTTGTAGCAGGAAAGATATGGGACTTGGATACTGTATTATGCCAAGTCCCACATGTTAGTGATTTAATTCCTTCCACTGACCAATGCTTATGATAAACCCAATTCCACTATAGTAGCAGAAGAAAGTTGTGAGATACTTCATATGTGCACCAAGCTGTTCACAGTGCTATTGCCAAACAGAGTAAGACTATTTCCTTTGATATGAAGAAAAGTCACATTCTTTCCTCCTTCAGTTGCTAGTAGTGCTGAAAAACTGCTAAGGTGAATGGCTAGATATCACTAAAATCTTGTTACACAACATATCAGAAATCTCGTTCAGCTCAAGGGAGAGAGATATGGAGATCCCGGCTGGGAGGGGTGGGGGTTTAAAGGGTGGGGGGGAGAGAAAATACGGGAATAATAAAAATAGAAGAAGCAAAAAAGAGAAAAATATGAATATAAACCCTTTCTTGTACCTAGGCAGAACTTTAAACACGTCAAGAGTATTGTAAGCGTCCCATCAAGTAGAAATGATAATTAAGAGAGAGGTTACATGAAGAGATGAAGATGAAGGATTTTGTGTCCACCAGGCAGGAAGTGCTATGACTGAGGCACTGGACAAATGACTGTCTCCAAATTTCTCCATACAAAATCTCTGGTGGAAACAGACCTACCTTTTGATCTCTATTTTTACTTTCTTTGTTATCACCCAAAAAAGTTTTCCAATCTAAACCAAGTTTTATAACAAATCTGTAAAGTTCTAGAGTGCTTCAGAAAGCGTTACAGAAACGCAAATAGTAGCATTGGTTAATATTGTTAGTATAAGTGGCAGTAGTAATAAATAATTAAAATAATATGTACTGATGATTTACAGTGAAGGGAAAAAACCCTATCGCATCTGGCTGACAGCACTACAGATACTGCTGAAGACAGGAACGCTACCTGCTTTACACTGTTGAGATGTCCAACACCTTCAGCTGAAGACCAGACCCTAGCTGACTAGAAAAGAGAGAATTATAGCTCTGTTATATCTGATAATCCTTGATAACGTACTGTAATCCAACAAGTAACATTTAGACAGATGTTATTTAAAAGTATTAGTTTATCTGAACATCCATAATATATCAAAGTGGTTTTCCTTCCCTATCTATGTACTGTAGGTACGGTAACAGCTTGTACTTCAGAGCAGACTGGAAGCTCATCATAGTCATTATCCTAAAAGTTCTCAATAGCATGAACTGTAGCTCTTCCTTGGCAGTCCAGAAAATTACTGATCATTTGCCAAGGCCCTGTTGACAAGTTCCCATTTCAAACTCTTTTGAGTTTGCACTTTCTGGACAACATTTATTAATTATGGGGGAAAAAAAGATAGCCTGTTTTACCTGCACTGTAGTTGCAGAAAAAGCTGTCTTAGCCATTTACCACACTAAGCTTTCTGAAAAACAGAAGACACTGTTTCTTCTACTCTATACAAACACGCATACACACACAAAACTGATCTGTGTCTGTAACTCCATTGTGCTAAATAATTTGGAGGTAAATGATACAATTTTATAGACTATTTTCCTAATAATATAATTTTTAGGGTGGGGGAGGGGAATCCCCCTCCAAATTCAACCAGATAATTTTTCACCTTGACCCTGAGCTCAGCGGTTTTTAACTTGAGGGAGCTCAAGTTAAAAAAAAAAAAAAAAAAAACCCCAGAGAACTGGCAAATAGAATTATCAGATTAATGCTGGCATCAAAACAGAGGAAGTTTTAATCCATTTCAGCCAAAACCACATGATCCAGTAGCCTGGGGGAAAGGGATGTTAATAGCAGTCAGTGGAAGGAGAAGGAGAGGGCAGCTCTTGAGCCAGGAGCTGCACATCACGTTCTCCATAACTCTTCTCCACTTGCCGCTCAAGTACGCTGTACACCGCACCAGGGGAAGCAGAAACCCTAGCAGCTGTACAGTTGGGTGTCAGGGCTTCAGCACTTTCTGACAAAAACTACTCCCACCTACCACTTAGGATTCATCCCACCGTAGCCCCAATGCCAGCCCACTCTGCTTTTGATCGTGGTACATCTGAAGAGTTTTTAGGCTACTTCTGCAACAGATTGTGCTATTATTCTTAGTATTGGGCAAGACAACAGAGGCAGAATGGAAGAAATTAAATCTCTCATTAAGAAGTCTCTATCTCCTATTTTGTGTCTACAACATTCCCTTAAGGAGGGGCAGGAAAGAAGGAAAAACAAAAAACAAAACAACAAAACAAGATGGAGAGACAGCTTTCATCAACAGGAATGCCTACATCAGCCAATAAGCTGAATAATCACAAAATGGGGAAAAACCCTGATCCAAGCATTAATAATTCAATTAGTATTCATTGAAATAACATTGATTTTAATTAATCTCTTTCACATCACTGTTGATATCCTATGTGCTTTCTACTACAGCTTAAAAATCATTAGTGCATGAGCCTGGTAAGTACTCATCTCTTTTAAAAAAAAAAAAAAGAAAAAGAAGACATGAGCTTGGCAAATAAATATTTTAAAACCACAAAGAGTCAATAAAGAAAAATGAAATGCAACTGCTTGCCACTATGCCTTAATAACGTGCCACATACTAGTACTTTGCCAGTCATATTCTAAACATTATTTGATTCACTGGCACTTCAGTATATTAAAATATTGGTAAAAAATGTATCAGTCAAAGTTAATGCTTTCCAGCTTGTATTTGCACAACACAGTATCTGGCACTATTCTGTGGCTTCCTAAAAACAGAACATTTTTCATTTATTCTACTCTTCTGCTCTGAGCTCATCCAAAATACACAGCAACCGAAAACGTACATGTTTCTGTCTGAAGTATGCCCAGCAGATCAATAGAGAATACATGCCCTTCAGAGAGCTTTGCTGGAGACGATGCAGAACCAAGGGCATTTCCAAAGGAAACTCCAGGAGCCACTGTAATTCCTAAAGCTCTGGGCACCACAGCCGACAGAGCCAGTAGGCAAGAACTGCTCTTCTCTGCGTTAGGACAGAATTTCTCTGTGTCACGTTGGGTAATGTTGACACACTGGTCTTTCAGCAGGGTGCTTTACCAGTAAGCTGCTACCAAGATGGATAAACAATAAAGAACAGAAACGTATAGGCAAGTGTAATCTGATAGAGAGCAAATGTTAGCATCAGCAAGATCAGTTTAAGCTGCCTGGCATACTAAAATTATTTCATGACGAGAAAAAAATAAATATGCTCCTCCTAACACTTGTCGTTACTCTTTATATCAAATAGTAATATAGTGAATGCACTTTTTTTTTCCCTTCTCAAACAATACATTGAGGACATTTCTGACTTTACACGTAGCCAAAAGTTCTTTTATCTAGCTGGGTACTACAAACAGAGATGTGACATTCTAAGCACTTGGTTTTAAAACAAGGCTTTTTGCTTCCTATAGGTCTCTAACTAAACCCCGTCAATTTTTATTAGTTTCCACAGGTTCAGATTTCTTTGCAAGGCAGTCAGAATACTTTAAATCTTTTTGCTGTCAGTCATCCGTCTTTGCCCAAGAGACCCTTTCACATCACAGCTTTTACCTTATTCTCCAACAATGCTCATACTTGTTCTCTTAATTGATACTTGTTTACACTAACAATTTCTGCTGTGTGTGAAACACTTCCATGTGTAAAATAAACTGTAAGTAGCATTTCTCCATTCCCCACCCTAAACTCATTATCTTAACGCTACAGGTTAGTCCATATTTCTATATACACAAAACACAGAAGTGCTGATTTTCTCATTTAGAAACAGTTGTGGTCACTGTAGGTGTACCAACAGTTCAGCAAGGAGCACAGCCTGCCACTACACATTATCACAGTATAACAGGACAGAAGAGTTTACATTCCAGATACCTTTCCAAAACATCCCATAATTGGCTTATCAGCAATACTCTACCAAGAGCAATATAAAGGTCAGGCTCAAGCTTATTTTAGATAGATATACATACCTATCTACATATGCACATATATAGATAGATTTCTATATCTTTTTTCACATCATGTACAACACCGAAATACGTTATCTTTCCCAATGGCAAGACACACCATGTTGCTGCAGCCTGTGGTACGTAGAAGATAAAATACGCGTTACCACTTAAACCACAAAAATCTTTACACACCGTCTCTGCAAACAACCTCAGTGCTCTTCAGCTTCCACAGACGTAGATATTTGCTAAGGCTTTTTTACCCCAAAAAAAGAAAAACACTAATAGCACCATGGGAGTTTCAAGAAAGGCAGGCAAATTATGATCACATTTACCATCTAATTTGCTCTCTGAGGCTTGTTCAAACAGTGCAAACACTGTGCTCCTCTTCTTCATTTGTTCTGACAAGCAGGATGACAACTAATCACCATCAAGAGCTTTCCCGCTCTCCAGGCCTCTGTTTTCTGTTTATCCAATTTGAGGCCTTCCAACCAAGGAAACTGTGAGCCTTCCCTGCCACCCCAACTGAGGAGGCCAGGTCTCCAAGGCCAGATTTCAAGAAAAAGTCTTGTAGGGTGTGACTCTAGGGTGATAAACAGAAATAACGCAAGCCCCTTCTGCTGTTCCATGTGCGATAGCACAGGCAGTGGTTTCTGTATGGGGTGACAAAAACACCCTAGAGAGGCAAAAAAGGCTGGAGACTGGCATAGAAAGAGGAGCCTGTGAGTAAAGGAGAGGTAACCTCTGCCCTCTTCCTTCATTTCCTGTAAGACAGATCTCTGATCTACTCAAAACATTCCCGTTCACGTTGAGAAGTCCTAAAATGCTTGCGTAACATTTTAAAAAGAAGTTTAAAAGCACAGAGAATACTGGAAAGCTAACTTCAAGGCTGTCTGTGCTTTGACAGATCTTCCCTCCAGAACTATTGCACTGATTGGCCTTGATAAGGCTCCGCCACACAATCAAGTTCTCTTGGCTTAACAAGTTAAGCCAGTGCCATTGTCCACATGTTCCCTCTTCACCTGGAGCCTCTGCAAGACAATACAAATTGGAATGAAAAAGGACTAAGCCATATTAGCTCACATGCCTGTTGGGTTAAAATAGTGCACACGCAGACAGTTGCCTTTCTCTGGCAGAGGCATAAGCCATAAGGATTTGCAGCTGAGCCACTACCTGAAAAGGAAAACGGTGTTGAGAATTTGATATTTAATAACATAAAAAGTATGTACACACATAAGGATAAGAATTTACCACAATTCAACCTTCCCGAAGAGAGGCCATCTCTAAATCAGGCAGTGTGCTAAGAAACTTATAAGGCACAAATCAACCACCAAAATTTTCACTGCTTTAGCTATCAGTTACTATATTATTTGACGTAGTAGGAAGGAAATAATGACAGCAGGCAGGTGGGTGCTCCAGATTCATCAATTTTAACAGGTCCTGATATTTACATTGACCAAATCAATACCAAAAATCCTTCCTTTTTCTTTATAATCATTTGAAAAACACAGCTAGGCTTAACTGGCAGAATGCACACACTCCCTTACAATTACTTCTATCCGTTTTTCCGCTAACAGCAGCCCATAGCCCCAGCCAATTTTACCACTGTCACTAAATAACACCGTGCTGGATTTAGCTATAGAAAATACTGAAGTTAGGAAAACATTTGGCTTAAACTTTATGTTATTTTTGAAAGGTTATTAGATATTTTCCTGCATCCTGTTACTTACACACATGATTACACACTCTGGACTAAATACATTTCAAGTCAGGTGATCATTCATGAGAAATTGCAGAAACCTCTGCTACTAGAAACTTCTTTGGTTTTACAAACACTCTCCAAGTATTTTCTTCCCAGTTTCAGCATTTTCTTCTTTCCAAATGTTCACTTTTTTAATGCTGACTCAGAAAAAGATATAGAAATAATAACCCTCAAGTATGACAGATGCAAATATCTTGTACTTGGCAAAGGGCTAAAACAGGGGATCTATAACCCATACCACTGCTTAGGAATGGACTATTTAGAACAGAGGGGAATTTTGCAAACTAATGAGATTAGTCTATGGCTCACTTGTAACTTCAAGACTGCAAAAGCTTCAGTGAAAAGAGACATATTAAAATCCTTCGGCAAAAGGTTGGTGCATTCTAGGGAAAGACAAAGGAGGAAAAAAAGCAGTTACCCTTGCTCCTGCTGCTTCCAACAGTATTTGCAATTTCCTTTTCTTGAAAGAGATTTAGGGGACTAGAAAGCCAAGGCTGTTGCCTCTCCTGCACGTTACATGAGGGACTTCAGTTTGTTCTCTATTACAATGACTGATATCTTCATGGCGGTAAGCAGTTTCCCCCACATCAGTCTGCAATTCATGCATCACACCAGCCTATGAGCCAAAAAGGTGGATTTTAATAATTCAGTGATAGATCTGGTAGCCTGAAGTATTTTAGGTTATATCAGTCCGTTCTCACGTTGGTATAAAATCTTCGTTAAGTATCTGAGCCTGAAGATGTTCGGCAGCAGAGTTGAACTGCCTTCTCCAAATGCCTCACACATTGTTTCTATAGGCTGTGATACTTAAATGGCCCATATCAAACTCACAGATGTCTTTTCCTTTTCCCACCTACTGCTGTTTTGTAGTACTTGGCTCATCTGTGTTTTTAATTTGGAAAGATCAGTTAAGGCACTACCCTCAAAGTAGCAGGACACTGCAGAGCCGAGAAAGATGAGCTAATGGATTTTTTTTTCATCTCGTCTGCTTCATGGCATTAACTTGGAGGATCTTAAATTCTAGGCCTTTAGATCAGAGGCGGACGTTCGCAGAAACAAACTGAAGTCTAAAAGTAACTTTCTTGAACAATTAGTATCCTGTGCAACTTCAGTGATGTCAGCAGGAAGCAAGGGGGAGGTAAATCAGCATGTGTTTTTGGCAGCCTTCCCTTTTCTGCCAATTAGAACGATCAGACTCTAAATTTCACATTGAGCTAAAAGAAATTAGCAGCGTTATCTTGGTCAAATGTTAAAGTAAATAGCACTTGAAGTGTTAATCGTAATTGTAGTTTTTCAAGTTATTCCTATCGCATCCCTATTGGCTCACTTTCCTCACGCTTACTACTGTGAACATATTTGAGGAGCAGCATTAAGCCTGCTTCGTCTATGCCAAAGGAGAAAGACAGGTCTCAGCTGTTAAAGCAGCAGGCTGCCAAAACAGCTGGATTCGCCTCCTTCCTGAGCAGCCTTCTGCTGCTCATGTGAGGCATTTGGGTAGAGAGGAGTAGAGTAGGTGAGAGTGAGTAGTTACATGTCATGTGAAGAAGACAATCAGTTTCAAACATCTTTCTCTAAGTTCTGGGGAGAAGGGGGCAGGGTGTAGAGAAACGTGAAACACGGGTGAAGGCTCCCAAGGAAGGAAACACCTCTGAACCGTCTGCTCCTTCCTAAACAGATCACAGGGAGTATGTTTTAAAAGGTGCTGTATCAGCAAAGAGGCTCTTTATAAGGGCCCTGAGGGCGTTCTTGATGGTGGGGCAGCCTGTGCTCTCAGAACACCACCACAGTTAATTTCTAACTATGGCCACTATTTTTTAAGGGAACACAGACAGCAAGATTTCCAAGGCCAAGTTATTTAATGCTTGATGAAGATGGCTGGATAGGTGAAATTCAATTAAAAATGTAAGCAATTTATTTTGAAATATGAAGATTTCATTTCAAAATAGTTAAGAGAGATTTTTATTATATCTCACCAACTATAGTTGGTATGTGTGTAGAGGATACTACCAAACAGCTGATCTTTCCAAGCCTTCTAGCTCTGTGTGCACCTGTCTGAGGCCTGTTCAGTCTCAGTACTGGTGCCTTCAGCAAACGCCCTTCTGTACAACATGGGACCTGCATGTAACTCCCTTTGGCAAGAAGTGGAAAGCCAGAGACATCATGACAGTACGTGAGAAAGGAAGCGTCACGGACCAGCCACAGAACGCGGAGAGTGGTTATATAACAGGAATGAAAACCTGAGTCCATTGAAGTCAAAGGAAATTTTGTTACCAACATTGACAGGACTTGGGATTTTCGCTAAAATGTTGTCAAAAAAGCAAAGTTAACCAACTGCAAAAAGCATCATTGTTATCTTTCACCTGCAACAATCTTAGGTGGTGCTCATAATCATTTTAGATTATGATTTCAAGCGGAAGCATTTTCAATTTGGCCTTCCTTCTAGGGACAGCAAGAAAAGAACATTTTTCATTATGAAACGAGCAGTTTTCTCTTGCTTATAGATTAGTTATAGATTTATAGTTATAACTATTAGAATAGTTATAGATTTTCATGCAAAATTCTATTTCCAACACGCAACAGAACAAATCTTTTTACGGTTCAGTACGCTACCAGGAATTAAACAATCCACACCCTAGCAGTGACTTACACACCATGAATAAGGGCATGTAAGACTACGCTGAAGTGAAAGGAGTCATGTGGTAGCAGGACTAGGAAATGCAAATATTTTACCTTGTCTTACTATCACCAGGTAGTTTTCAGAGGAACCACCAGCTACACAAATACAAAGCAAAGTGCAAATACTAATCAGTCTTATCTTTGCCTGTACTCTACATGCCTGAGTTAACTATTTAAACAAACATTAATAAGTGAACTAAAGTAAAATGCTATCTTGTTTTCTGGTCTCTCAAAAGTCCACACAAACATCTCATATAGCGGGCCACTCACAAGAAGCCCCATCAAATAAAATAAGGATTTACTTCCTGTTTGGCTCCTTGCACATCCTATCTCTAAAGCAAAAATAACACCATCAAGCCTTACTGAAGGGAGAAAAAAAACCAACATATTTTTGTTTTTAATATAGCCATTACTGCAGTCCACTACCAAGCCGCGCGGATACTCTAGGCAGTGCAACAACGGCACATCAAATCAAAGCATTTGGGCTACTGTGGTACCAGCCCTGCTCGTAGGTACACGACTATGTACGTGTACTGGTCCATGGCATTGTGCATCAGCTTCACTAATCCAAAGTACACTTAGCACAGTGTCATCCTTCTATTTTAATTCAAAAATCAAACTAGAGCGTATATTGCACAAAAAAAACCTCTCCATAGTACATTCTTTCAGAGTTCAATAAGAAAGGTATCGTATTAAGCGGCAGTAGCTAGGCAGTCTTTATTGCACTCATAAAGGATTATGATTTTGCCTTATTCTCTATATAAGTGAATTTCTTAAAATACCATTTTTAAAATAGCACTTTTTCTTCTCATGGTCCTGTTTCTTTAATACATTAACTTTCCCACATCCCATACTTTCATGGTTTGGCAATTTTCTAGTTCATTTTAAATCAGTTTTTGACAAAACAATACCAACAGTACAGTAAGTGTCCCAGCTGAATTTTACAATTTACTTTTCTTTTTGAAATACTTTCTTACTGAATAGCTTTAGCAACTAATAAAATCTTTCAATTTTAAAGGCAAAAGAATCACATTAAGTATTACATTCATAGGGAGGGTTAGTGATACTGAACCTTCATAGAATATTTTCTTTCTAACATCTTTTTTAGAATAGTGTTACATAGCATTTCACCATCTGAATGCCCTTGTATACACATTTCTAGTTACACTTTTGATACTTTCACATACACACACACACACACACACACCATTGCCGTTAGTTTTCTCCATTTTGGTTTTAATTACAATCAATTAAAGGTGCAGGGGAAAGTCATCACCAAGAAATAAAATTTATTCTTACGCGTTAGACAAGATGCAATAACTAAGACCTTTTCCCTAATGCCCATTGTCCAAAGTCAATTATATTAATATCTTTATTTTAGTAAGTGTCCTAGTAAATGTTTGGTTAATGTTTCTATTTATTTCAAAAAGGAGGAAATGCTACAGAATAACAACGTTTGCTATTTCTGTCATCACCTGAAGGAAGTACCAAGAAAGAGAGAAAACTCAAGAACTAAAACTAACCCTGTAAGGAGCCTTGTAGAACTGACTGCCTTTGCACCTGGATGTACACATACTAATTACCAGGGTCATCATCGATTTGCGTGATATTTTAGGTTGTCTTTCTACCTTTCTATTAACCTGGAAAATAAAAACGTTCTTCTTAAACATACTCCCCTAATAGTCTAGATTTCTTAGAACTACATCAGAGAGCTGCCTAGAAGTCTCCTCTCTCTCAATTGTCAAAAGTTACATGTAACAACTGCTACACCTATTTATCTGTACATTTGCCATTGTGGGCATGAGCTTCTGCCCTTTCATATGTAAAGACTATGAGGTATAATTTCTAAAGCATTAGCATAAGTAGAAACCCCCTGTAATTGTTTCCTAATCATTACTGTATTTGCAAAAATCAAAGTAATTCCTAGCCCATAGCTGGGAGTCTAAAAAAATCATATCTCAGCCTGTTTACAGTGAAGTAGATTCAAAGCAGTGACTCACCCTGGCAACCCTGATATATAACCCTTTTTCCTTGCTATTTATTAGTGATGGATGTCCCACTGCAAACCACTTTCCTCTGGGCCAAAAGAGCTTTGGCCATTCATGCACCATGCAAAGTGTGCCATTTCGTGTCATTTCACTTGAGGCTGGCAAGGGAAATAAGTATCAGAAGAATTGTGATGAGGGCAGAGGGGAGATCTCTTGAGAAAAAACAAGCTGCAAACCATCTCTGAAATAATTTGTATTAAATCTAGTATGCTTTAGGATTTGTAACTGAAACAATTAAAACATGTTCAAGTAGGTCTCTCTGGTTTTACAATTGCTTATTTAGTTCAGGTCTAAATTTTCACAGCTGATTTCTCCATATACTGAGGAATTTTGGTTAACAAGATATCAGCAACACAGGCTCAGTACTCCCAATCCACTCCAACACTTTGCTTTGAGACCAGCTGAAGAGAGATCTTGTACTTATCTACAAAAGCAGTGATGTTGGTAACATCCAAAGTCACAACAGGACTGTGCACAATAACACTGAGCACTCTTGGACCCAGATCCAGGCATCCTTCACGCCCAAGTTCAGCCAGATAATTCTGGCCTTAAGGTCTACAGAATCAGTCACAGGTGGGTGCATCCCTGTAAAAGCAAAGACCTTTGGGAGAAGTTAAGCCAGCAAAACAACTTCTCCGGCTACTGCGGAGGGCTACCACTAGGGAAAGAATCTAATGGAAACTTTCCCTCATGCTCCAAAATCCCCCCCGGACTATTGAGGCAATGAAACTAGGTTTACAAGACATGCTACGGCCAGGGACGGGCCTTCCTTGCATCTCTGATCTGTCCCTTCAAGTAGGTTATCTGCCGGGGTGCTGAGGAGCTCTCAGTTTGGAGTAAGATAAAATTCAGCGGAGATTTTGTATGAAGATTAGATAATGAAGTCACAGTGCACACTTTGTCATACAAGAGTGAGAAGAAGCTAAGTAGAACACCAAATGAAAAAAAAGAGCAAGTATAAAGCTCTACCAACTTTTACTTCCCAGAAAGGTAAATAATAACAGAAGATTGTTTACAGAGCCAAATTCTGTATCTGCAGGACAAAGGTGGCAATAAAATAGGAAGGCGACAGGTGCTTTAGATATCAACACTTTCTGAAGCACAGGGCACGCATATCAGCTCTCAATAAATTCAGCTGAAGGTGGCTATGAAATTATTTCAGAATTTGAAGAATGCTATGCTCTACACTCATGCAATAAAGGAACATAAGTGATATACCTGTTCAAATAGAGATCACAAAGAAGTATATTTGGGTTTAGGATTATCTTAGATGAAAGAGGCAACCAGCAATTTAGTGGACCTTATTCAAGGCAATAATTGGCAAGAGTTAGCCAAGGAAAGGATGGATATTTATGGAATCCAACAGTCTTCCAACACAGAAAGAATTTAAAATATCACAAGAAATAGTACAAGAAACACTGGCCAGAACAGTATACAGATTTCAAGCTGGAGTCTAACAAAAACAGTTCTTGGAATTCTACATGCTTTGGCAACTACCACGTTGAAATCCACAAGTTAGCATACAGGAAAAAAATGCAGTAATTGCATCATTTAGCAGAAATCACCAAACACCCAGAGAACATATAAGGTAGGGGCAAAGAAATGACAGTAGTGCCACTAGCACAAAAGACTTATTTACAGAAGTAACAAATGCCTTTGTAAAAGGAGAAAAGAGATTTTTTTTGCAGATTCTCATTTCTTCAGCCAGACAGCTCTGATGATATAGAAGCTGCAAAGACTTTTAGTTGGGTAATAGCATTTGAGCCGGCGCAGGGTAAGAAGCTAGAGAGGACGGCCAGAAAATTCTAAGCAAGAACCAGAATTCTCTAAAGCTAAAGCTAAGCAAATTCTAGAGAGTGTAAGCAATCTATCTAGGTAAGAAGTTAACTCAAAAAGCTGATTTCATGGTGAGGATATCACTGACCTGCTCTACCAGATAAACAGAAGGTATAATGACGCTTTGGAATGAGGAACATATGTAAAAAACTTTGTGTCTGAATTAGCTGCTACAGGTACTCCTGCACAGAGTTTCTAATAAAAATTTTTCAACTCTTTGTTAAGACTTGCATCAGAAATCCTTTATATTTTCTACAGATGTGTGAGTAAGAGTAGTACTGGCATTATGTTCTCACAATAGCGTGATTTAAACACATAAATATCCTGGGCACTATTAAAGCTAAAAATGTACCCGCCAAACAAATCTTTAAAATGTTTTAGTATTGATAGGAAGCCAATGTTGTTTGAAACAGGTCATAAGCTATTTATTTCCACTGCTAAACATGCTCAGCAAGCTTTCCTCCCTCCCTTGGTAGGGAGATTTTTGTTTTTCAGCAAGCTATGGAAGATCTGTAAACTGAAGTCAAAGCTGGAAAAGCTTCAGCAGTTGTATAAATTGGACAAATAAAATTGCTAAAGCTTTTCTCCAGAATGAAACAGACCTACTGGAGTATCCACTCCCTGTGCAACATGCAACTTTGTCTAAATATACAAGGATTACTAAGGAAACTTCAAAAAGCACACTTAAACATATATACAAATTATTTCGAGGATGAAAAAATATCTAAGATACGCACCAGAAATATTCTGAACTGGTCTCAAATAAAAAGCCAAAAATGGAATCTTCAGAGTTGTAACATATGCCAAAAACCACAATGTCAACAAAAGTCAACACTGGCAGTACAAAATATTGACATTGCAGTTCTAAGTAGGATAGAATTGTTTACATTGCCTAGAAAAAGAAATAGACTTCTTTTAGATTAATATTCTCATTTTGCTGAGACAGCAGTTCCTAATAAGATGACACTTTAGTTGGTGATGGTGTATATGCAGTATTTGTGCTAGATACGGCACAGCTGACACAGTAATATCTTATAAAGGCTGATTTAGCAAGCAAAAGTATAAACTGTTCTTATTAAAGGACTGACTTAAATGTTTTATCCTCAGTCTAACAGATTTAATGGAAAATAATTATGCACATAATTAAAGAGATGCATAGTCAGATTCCACTCCATGTTACAACACAGCATCATCACTACTTGTTTTACCAATGTGGGCATGCTGATGATAATTCTTAAAGTGCTGCCAGAGAACATAATACAGAGAGAAATAAATAAATAATGTATATATAACAACATTTGAGGTTTCTTCCCATTGCCACCTCATATCTGTGTGTTCACAGTGGGAAACAACAGTTGCTACCTTTAAAGATTGCAAGTGATCATCCTGGGATTGTCAAATACTATTACACAAGAGGAATAGGGCACACTTTACTCAAATTCCAGAAAGGAAGATGATAAGAGACATCGACTTTACCTTTTGGCCTAGGAGAACTGCAGGCAGGTAACCATAACACAATACTTAAGACAACTGAACATCACAACACAATCCATTCAGAGCAAGCGGGCTTTCGACCTTAAAGATTGGATTCAATTTTTTAAGACTAAGTGACAGCAGAAAACATCTCAAAATGCAACCAAATTTAAGTAGTAAAATTCACTATTAGGCTGGTTGTATGTAATTGAAAATTGTTCTGAACACTAACATTGCTTCTTTAGCATTACTGTTATAGAACCTTGGAAAGAAGATGGCATTTATGGACTAAATGGCAAAGCTTCTAAATCCCACGCAGAAGAACCAGAGAGAGTACTACTACACAGCTCCTCCTCTTCAGAAAGAAACTGTCCACACATAAAGTGTATTTTTTGCAAGAAAAGGGTATTTTTTTCCTAGGAAATTGAGTGGTCACTGACCATCTCATTTCTCAGACAGCGCTATGCCCTCCTCAGCCGTGGCCAAGGATATGACATTGCCCTATGTTTTCTGTCAGTGGAAGAACACTCCTAACATTTACGCTAATTCAGAAACAAAATGCAGAGTTTATTACTTGTGAGCCTGGCAGCTGAACAGCAACATGTGAGATCTACCCTGTGAACAGTATGTACTGTAGACAAAATTGCTAGAAAGAAGAAAGACTAAACATGAAGCCAAGACTCCTGGTGAGATCTATCAGATGCTTATTAACACGAGAGATTTCAAAAGCTACATGACAGAAGGGATAAAACAACAGAAAACAATCCAGGACAGCGTACAGGCAAGAGGGAGACGTAGAAATATCAGTGCTATTTGTGAATATAAGCTAAACATTTGTAAATGCAGTTCTGCAGAAAAACTGATGCAAAAAGAAGACAAAAGTACTGACCTACTTTATGGCCCTTTGTGTTCTGACTACCTCATATTAGCTTTAAGGCTAACAGTTCATCTTCATCCTCACTCATTCAAAATCATCACCCAACTTTCTACTGAAGGCCTTGTTTTCTCCTCATCTGCCAAGAAACCTGCAAGGAGGTTATTAACGTAACGCAACGTGGAAAAGCAGCTGAATGAAAGTGTCACGACACTCCAAGTATGGTGGAAACTTCTTCCAAGAGTCACCTTTGATGTTTATAGTAGGCTTGCAGCTCCATCCCCCCAGTTAGCAAACTTCTGTGCATATCTACTGAAGAGGAAAGAAAGAAAGAAAGAAGTGTCTTCGCCTCAGGATAAATGAAAAAGGATTTCAATTATGTCTGTTCTCGACAATGTCTAGTATGACAGGAACTTGCTGAAGACCAAGTTCCTGGCAAGACACAAGGGGAGAGGGAGCTTTGAGCATAACTATATTTTGTTAGAATGTTAATTAAAATCCATATTGATCCACAGAGGAAAGCATACAATAGAAAATTGGTATATACTATGTCTGGTGCTGAAAAGTCATTCATAAGAGTACTCAAACTCCACAGGAAACACAGTGGTTTCACTGACACAATAAAGGACCCTAAAACTAAATAAAGTATATGGCATCACAGTACTATGCTCACTTGAAAGACAAGGTGGGGAACTATGATTGATTCTATTCTAACTCAATGGCATAAAGCAGGGAGTAGATAAAAATGGGACATGAAGTACATGTTTATAAAGACATCAAAGGAGAAATGACATAGGCAAAATCTTTTAAGGGCATATTCACTGCAAATAAGATGCCAACAACGTTGTATAAAACCTCCTGCTCACAACTGTCAGCATCAGACACAAATATTCACCCTGTGCCTTTTTTTTTAATCATGTATCACTGTAAATACTGAATTATTTCAATAATGCAATATAAACTGTTTTAATCTCTGCTGAAGGTTATATTTTGCAATTTTTCTTCTTTTTTTTAAACACACAGGGTCACCAGGAATGCAGACTTCTGCACAAACGTAAAGGTTTTTCTCAGCTTTTTAACTAGCTAAACTTCAAGTAACTACCAGTTAACCCTACATATAACGTGTATAATTTGCATCATTTGCTTTTCTTTGAATAGCTATAAAAGACAGGGGGTTTTACAGTAATTTTGTTAGCAGATGCTCTTAAATAATCGTGACTACATATGGTAAATAACCAAGATGTACGGTAGAAACTGCAAGGTCCAAATTGTTAATCCAATAAATGGATGACCAGAAAACGCAGCATGTATTTACAGGGCTGATTAGGGCAAGAGAATTGAGAACATCCTAAAACACATGGAGCCCAACAATGCAATATACCCAACCAATATTTATTGCTGCCTCTGTAGAAGCAATTTCCATTTTGATGTGTTCTCGCACACATGATGTTCTGAAACAGTTAAGTAACATGAAAAATACAGGTTCAAGATTATATCTGTCACAGATGAAAATAGAGCATTTATGCAGCATTACATAATAAACCCACTGGTTTATGGACCCAAGGACCTCTTGGGAATGCCACAAATCTACATATTGTCATAGGGTGACAGACTTTTACATTTGCATATCCAAATTAAAAAAAAAAACAGCAATATCCAAAACAAACAAAATCCAGCTATTGGTTCGATAGGGCTAAGGATATTCAACGATATAATGTGGTTCTGGTAAAGATAATTGGTAGTTCCCAAAATCTGTCTGGAAAGCCACCTTATTTCAGACAATGTTTTATAAAGAAATCAAGCAGTCCATTAGAACTGCGGCATTCCAGGGGGAGCCTGCCAACGCTGAGGGCACATCTGCATTTCTTCTGTACTTAAAAGACAGCAGAACTGCAGCGAGGGAAGAGACTGCTGACAGCTCCTTGCACACTTATTTTAGAAATCAGGAATGAATTGCCTCTACCAAACCGCTGATCTGGCCTGCATGTCTCACCAGTTAACTTCTACCAAGTCTACTTCCACCAGTCTACTTCTGCCAAATAAAATATCAACTTTGTGGAGATGATCAGTGCTAAACATGAAGCTCCAAAAATTGATGGAACTCAACAGATTTAGGAAAGAGATTATATGACATAGTGTCGACAATGATTGGACTGACCATCTTGGAGGTCTCTTTCGCTCGTTTTGCCATTCTGCTATATATCAATTAGATACCAGGTTTCACTAGTAGCTTGCTCTGATTTTGGATATGAATATTTAGAGTAGAAACACAAATACTTCCTCCTATTACATCATTCAGCCTATTTCATGACTATTTCAGCTCATGTTAAACTCCTGCACGCTGCAATAGTCATCCCTATCGCTCTTACGCATTAATAGCACAATTAGTCTATGAAGGATTAGTAATTAGTGAATTTCTAATGTTCAAAAGTTTAACTAGACTTCTCCTAGTCTAAAGTATCAGAGAATGTAAATAACATATAATCCTTGCATGTTCTAGTGGTAAGCATAACGTAACTTCTGCCATATATAAAAATGAACATGCAGGAATATTGCTACAAAAATCCTTATATAACATAAGATAAGCATGCCAATATCTGTAAATAAATCTGTAGATATATAAAATAAATAAACATAGATATACACATATGCATTGTTATCCATATCGATATACCCACCACCACCACATGATTTAGGTACATTATATTTAATAAATATACATATTTAAGTATACATAAAATGCAGACAAATGTCCTACATTTAAAGAATAATTTGCACTTTGCATAACCTTTTACATGATCTTGATTTAACTTACACAACTTCCCTATAGAGCTGGAAAGTTTAGACTCATTTTCAAGGCATGGAAGCTGTGGCAAACAAAAAATTAGGAAGAAACACAAAAATCTCAGACCTCTCAGTTTCAAATGTTAAATTCTAACCCCGTGAAAAGCTATCCAGCCTTATTTTAGGGTATTATCTTCTATTCTTGACCACTTTTTCCATGGAAATCTCCCTTGCTTGACAGAAGAACAACATATTCAGTCTGAGGAAGTTACCTGTGTTTTTTAATAGCCTTGCCTGACAAAGAACAGGCCTTACAATAGATGAGATACGCAAATAGAAAACCATGCAGCTTGTGAGAAAGGTGACTAAATCCACTGGACCAATGTCAATTTTTAATTCCTCCGTTTGTTTTTTGAATTTTTTTAAAAGGCCATTCATGAAATATTAGAGATGCCTATCTTGTATTAACATTATGTCCTCTGACATCCACTCAGTGAAAGATAAAAAGATGGCATTAAGTTTTAGCAGTGAAGTGAAATGTTGCATGGTGCAAGGTGACCCAGTCTCATTTAACAGAGTACCAAAATATAATCAAATAAAACCTATGATCTTTACACTGGCAAAACAGTGCAGCAAGAGGACAAATACAATTTTCAAACTGAAAAGACCAATTGAAATTAATCATGCATATTCGTAACATATAACTGAGTCCTCTGCAGCAATTCAATCCTTGTAAGAGCATCCGCACTGAGAGCAAATTTGGATACAAAGGACTTCAGTTTTCCCTAAAATTTCATCCTGCCACTACATCTAACCTGAAACAAATATCCCAAACTCAATCAAGCTGACTGATCACAGTAAAAATAGACCATGCTCTTCATTTTAGGCTCAGTACCTACCAGCTGATAATTCACGGTTCATAGGGAACACATTGTCTAAATGCATGAACCTACAGCTGGAAAAAAAAAGAAAACTCATACCTGTCTGATGATGTGTGTGTAATTCAATTCCACAAAGATAAACTGCCTTGGGTTAAGATTACCAAAAGAAAACTTTAAGAGCCACAGATTTAGTAAAACAGATCTAAGCTTAATGGATAGGATTCTTTCTACCCTGCTCTTTTTTGGTTGGTGCTACAATTTTCAGACACTTTTCTCTAGTGTCTTTTCCGATAGCTACTGACAAACTCAAAATATTGTCATGAGGGACTCTGGCTGTAATCCAGTATGGCAATTCCTCTGTTTCTAAACTCTCGCATTTAGTCCTTCAGATCCACTCAGTGAGAGCTGCCTCACCTGTCACTCGGGTTGCAATACCTCCCAGGCCCTCAGCAGCTCACCTCATCTATCCACTGTCACACAAACTCGGGCTCGATTTGTTGAAATGGAGGAAACTTCTACTGGGGTCGAACGATGTAATTTGGGGCTGAAACTAAGTGAAGCTTGATGGTTTGGATAGAGCTTTAGGTGAAATTCTGTGAAACAGATCCTGAAAAAAATCAAAACACAACTATGAATTCATGCCTGTCTTTTGCGCAGAACTACTCCTTTCAAAATAATTGCAAAACATTTTAAACTAATCACAGTAGGCCTGGAAAAGCGCAAACAAAATTAAACAAAATACTTCAAATTCTGTTTTAATATCCTTTGGGCAAAGAAGATAAGAGAATAGCAAACATCCCACAGAGTTTCTTCTTTGCTTGCTTATTTATTGTTCACATACTTATTCCCTCACTGCCAAACTCTCCTTTAGAATATATATTTATATTATTACCAGGACAAACGGTGAATCTGGTAATGCTAGATACCTCCTCCATCTCTATTTGCAAAAGTACCAGAAAGCTAAGGAAACAAAGCCTACTGGAAGCACAGTATAGAAAAACACTTTTTTGAAAAAATTAAAATAGCCAAATACGTGCAGCAAAACATAATAAACAAACGCTTGTTTAAAGGCTCTGTACTAACTCAATAACGAGGCCTGCCCTTGGCGCAGCAACACAAACTTTACACCTCACGAACCGATGACGCACTACACAGGGCAAGCGCTATGGCAGTGCTGAGACAGAAGTTGAAGATTAGAGGATGTTTGGAGGGATGCTGTTCTAATACTCCATTTTTACTTAACAGAAACAGCCAAATTAAAGTAGCAGAAAACTAAAAGACGGAGTTTGGCCCTATATTTACGAACGTGCAAAAGTAGAAGAAAGGATGAAATGCCAAGCATACTTTCACTCCTACTACACAACATCATTTAGATGACACATCACAACGGACGTTGTGCAGACAATTTAGCCACGTGAACCGCGGGCTGCTTCTGCTCCCAGGGATGCCGGAGGAGCCCGGCGAGCCGGCACGTCGCTGCGGAGCCCCAGCGAGGTCGGACAGCAACGGACCTACCTACCCCAGCCACAGAGCCCCAGGCCTTACCGGCACGTGTAGTGCGCTGGTAACGCGCTGGCAGCATTTAAATGGGGGCTCTTCATTCTAACAGACGTAAGGCACAGCGAGAGAAAGTTAGTGAGCGGGTAGGGGATGGAAGCTGCAGAGTTAATATACACACACACGCGGACATCCACACCTTCGAAAACATGACATGAAGACATCTAGAGAACTCACTGGACGCCGTTCCTGAACCACCGTGCCCAGATGCATGCCACTAAATACAAGGCTTAAAAGCCTGAAAAAAAAAAGTGAGAGGGAGGGAGGAAAGGAGAGCAGGAGGAAGGAGAAAAGGCAATAAAAATCCCCTACTGATTATTCTACTGCTTTCTCAAAATAAGAATATTCTGCCCTAATTTTATGATTTTGTTTGCCCTGTGTTAGAACAGCAGTGTAATTACCCTTTATAAAGGCTGACTGAGGTCCCTGAGAAAATCCGCTCAGGGTGATTGCTTAGTTGAGGGGGGAGTTTATTTGTGGAATTTCGGCAAGACTGTTTCAAGCTGTTTGTCAAAATAACCACTTGATTGGCTTTAGTATTTTTGTAATTGTTTAAAAATAGCATTTTCTAATAAACAGAGGGAGATGGAGGTTACATACGCTAATTATCAACTTGCAAGCCGAGCTGAATATGAAAACTGTTTAAAGTGATTCCTAATTTTGATGCATTTGGAGCCAATTCTCAGGATTTAATGATTGCAGCATAACTGGAAACGTAAGGCATAGCAACATGAGAGCAAGGCACGCTCTCTGTCAATTCCGTAACACATTTTAAGCACTGCTGACAATGTTTTACTTCTTATTTGAAGTTTTACAAACAACTTTATTGTTTCACGTTCTGATCACTTTCAAATGTGAGCACTTCACATTAGCAAAACCAGTACCTTCATTTCAGAGGGAGAGATTTCAAATGACTTGATGTATTTACCTGAAAGAAGGTTTGCAGTGCAGAACATCTGTCTGCTTTTTCCCAACTATATGCGCTGGTCTAAGAAGTTTAAAAAGGAGGAGGGAGAGATTTTCCCTAAAAAGCTTTCCCTAAGTAGTCTACATGAGATGTTAAAAAAGAACTATTAACATAGCTAGACTTCATCTGGGGGGAGCACCTTATAAACCTACAAAGCTCAGATTTACTTATGTGCTCAAATATGGTGTTCCTGAATGAGGCTTTTCGTGTATAAGCGACACAAAGATTGCTACTGAAAAGCTATTTGGTAAAGAATCAAAGACAACTTAAGCTTATGGCTTTTTTCTCCGACCATATAGCGTTTGCTATTCTCTTCTCAGCTACTTAGAAGGGGTGCAACTCTTATGAACATAATAACACCATATTTGCTGTTCTTTCTGCCTCCAGAATCTGACTACAGCTACCAACACCATCGCAGAGTAGAAGGACCATAAGAATCTGATTACCGAATGAGGAAGATCCAGATGTGAATCTCTGGAAACATAAAAGCAATACGGCTCACTAAGCAAATCAGAATGTTAAACTGGACAAGAGTGGCTATGGAAGAGAGTAGCCAAAGGCACCTAAATCCCATTTCTCTCTCGTTCTCTCCGAGCCAGAGAAATTACAGCTAATATAAAGATGCTTTTGGTTCTAGTCCATGCAGCAATGGGGAAAAACCAAACAAACCAAAAACCAAGCAACCAAAACAAAACAACACAACTCCTCTATTGCTCCATTTGAATAATACCGGAGCAGGCAACATATCACTATGAAATGGTCTCGCAGGCTTTGATATTAGCTCTTTAAAGTCATCTCCCTAAAATCTTTTAGATGCTTTATAGACTTTTTATGTCCATCACAGAAACAAATTAGATTTTTTAAAAACAAACTAAAATAGTTTAGACTAACTCTTCAGAATTCAAGCGTATAGTTTTTTCAAGACAAGGACAGGAGATGAGGTCAAACATGTGACTAGCTTCTCCCAGGCAATCTTTTCTCTTAATTTGTCTTTATACCTAAAACCTGGGATCTTCTTCATACATCTTGTAAAAAACACTCTGAGATGTATCATTCCTGAGTGTTTTTTTTTTTTCTTTAGAGGGGAAATTAAACCGCATGATGGTCTAATGAAGGTAAGGCGTATAACATCCCACAGCAAATCTACTACCGCTCCAGGAACAGAACCTCGGTCCCTTTGGCTCCCTGTCCGGTGCCCTATTAGCAGGCCCAAAGGACCTTTCAGACTAAGCATGACCTTTGTGAAGCTTTGCCTATATTTATCAGCCTTCTTAACTGCCACTAAATATTACTAAGATAGAGCAGCTGTCTCTCCTTCCACTATACGTGCTGTACTGTGGGAATGGAGGCACGCTTTGTGAGCCTGCCAAAAAAACATTATTGCATGATAATCAAGTCTACTGTTCTCTTGCCTCTGTCCATATTTCTGTTGACAGTCAGAATTACCACAAATAAACCTCTCCATACAGAATGATTCCATGAAGATCGTGTTTGTGTCTCAAAATGTTCCATTTTTAGAATTATTTCCTTTTGAAAACTTTCTAAATCAGACCCATCAGCAGCATATGTATCCCTATGAAAAACTCAATATAAATTTCCTGGAAATTACAATTTTAAGACATTTACAGCCTAGGATATTTGACAGGGAAAAATATTACCTCTCCAGAATGTGATAGAATGATTAAAAAAAAATCAGAATAATTATCACTGCCTATTAAGTGTGATAGTTTGAGCAATTTTTTGGGGAATCTTCTCTTTTTTTCCATCCCTGCTAAAGTTATTAGCATATTTCCAGCTAATAACTAACAATTGTCTGCTGTATAAAAGAAGTTCTCCCTACATCTACTTCAATGGCCAGAGCGTTCCGGCAATCTGTTAAAACTTATTTTGCGTTCAATTGCTTTACAGTGCAAAACACATTCACATGCCCTTGGCCACCGAGCAGCTCAGCCCAGCCCAGCCCTGGGGCTGCACGCTACTTCCACTCCTTCTTACCGTCTTCCTGCATGCAAACATATTTCCCTAATTCATAGATACATTCGTATCTCACAATGAAACTCTAAGTTAATTCTGACACTTCTCCCAGTAAGGCCCGCCACATAGCCAGATTTCTGGCCTTATCAGAAAAATACCCTCAGCTTTTGGTAGCCAAAATGGCTGACGCGCCTCAAGCGTGCAGTGCCTCAGCGCGTAGCTTACGCCAGGCAGTGCAGAGCGCTTTTTTTTTTTTTCTGGTTAGTGTTATTTTGCTGGAAGACAAGTAACTTCTCCAACATTAACAAGTGCTTTGCAGCAGATAATTAAGCAGTATTGGGCGGTGGCTTTAGCGTTTGTAAACCTTGATTTTTAACTTCCTCCATTTTGTAGTATTCACAAGATCATGCAAAGGCTTTAATGATGTACAGTCACGTCCAGCGGTCAGAAGGCCTCAACGTTTGTGAGATTACGGCCCACGCAGCACGGAAAAGGCCGCAGGACTGGTTTAGCTGTTCCTTAATTCTCCCCTCTGACTTAGGAGCTCTGTGAGTACTGCCGCAACCCGTAAGTTACTCCTTAACGCTCTTCTACAGGTTGCTAAACGCTCAACAAACTTTACATGGCAAGCCTACAACTCCTAATGCATTAGAGTTTATATTTTAGTGGTTAGTCACCTGTATTATTTCTTAATGGATTCTTTTAAAAAGAACTAGATTGTGATTAATTGCAGCCCATGATTACGTACATGAAAAGGATTGGTTTGAACCTGTATCCTAGACGTACATCAGGGTGAAAGAAAAATATAGTTTATAGCTTAATAGTTTTACTTAGATAAACAGTGACGTTTCTTAATAGAACTACATAATTCAGTCTTTTGTTCATTGAACTTTTTTTTTGTTTAAACTGTGCCAACCAGGTATCAAAATTGCTATGTATGCACTGGGATTTTTCAGTCAGTGAAAATACGTTTGGACTCAGCACTTCCCCTTGTACAGAACAGGCTTGTACATCTAAAAAATTCAACAGGCTGTATTTTTTAAACAGCATATAAACATTTATTTTGATTGGGTATCAACCTTTATCATAATTCACTCTCTTTTTTCTAGTTAGTAACCTTTGCCTCCCTCAAAACAAGCTAAAATGTCATGTAGTTAAGTCTGTCCACAGGAAAGTTTTCCAGAACATTAAAAAAAAAGTCCCTTCTGCTGTTTATTTAGTTCTGTTTGCTGGGAAAAAAGGCTCTGAAGAATATTTTCACTCATACGCTTCTAACAAGTGTCACGTATGAGCTATTGAGCATGTTTAGGAATCACGGTCAAACACGGCTAGTTTTTTAGATCTTTGAGAATAAAGAACTAGCATATTTAAAGACAGAGAACTTGAGTCCTAATTTTTCAAAATTCTGTCATGTATTCACAGTACGGTTGTTTCAAATTTGTCAAACTAAGTCTTGGAACAATGGACTCAGAAAACAATGGGTTCTTTTATCATCACTCTGATTCTTCTGGTTCGGGTGTTCTTCAGCCGTAATGATCTGGAGCTCTTTGGCCAGACTTCCATAGGATTCTACCAAACAATATGAAAACATTTAGGAAGCACAGTTTCGAATACACTAATAAATTCTTTCTTTTTTTAGGTCCCACTACCTTTTTAAAATGTAACCTTTTTAGAAGTTAACCTTGGAGCTTCAGTGATCTTATCTAACTAACGCAGGAGTCATTGTCTGCTCAGTGGCGGTGCCTTTTAGGCAACTCTTCTCGGCCTCAATTTTGCCATCTGCAAATTAGGGTAACACTCTTGCAAATGTGTTTATGAATGCCTACGTTTGAATGACTGACATTTCAGTATTGCCCCAAGTTTCTCAGCCATATTATAAAAGAATGCAGTTATTTATACAGAGTTTCAACTAGAGCACAGCTTTAGGTGTAATTTCTATAGTTTAATCAGTAAATTGCCTATTTAGCATCACAAGGTTTCCTTTCCCTTGCTCAGCATGCTGAAAGGGTTCATCCTTCAGGAATCATTCAGCTCAACTTCTTTCATCATAGCAGGAATATTAAAAAATAACTAGGCTTACTATGTTTATCTGTTAGAATTTGAAGTACTCTGATAATTGAAGTTTCATTTTATTGAAGTGCAGATCTTGTTTTAAGAGTAAGACTGAAAGGCATATAGTTGGGAGGGAGGGGGACCCTGTAACTGCTTTAAACACTGTCTCAGTGCCTGTGAACCTGTATCAGCAAGAACATTCATTCCCATCTAGCAGGAGGTACTCATCCTTAACAGAAGCAGATTACAAGCAATGCCAAAAAAAGAGTGGAAGTTTGATTTCCGTTTATTATTTAAAACACACACTCCACGACTGTCAAATTAAGAGAGCTTTACAAGCACTTGGAGAGGAAGAAGCGGGGACTCTCTGCGACGGCGCCAGCCCTGCACAGCACCATTGGCAGCGTGGTGCTGCGAAACCCATGCAGCGCTCCGTTTGTAGAGCTGGCCACAAACCAACTCCTGCGGCTCCGACGGGAGGATCAGATGTAACGAATCCCAGCTCCCCCTCAGAAACCCGCACGCAGCCCCATAAGCGTCCCACAGAGTGCCAAAGCACGCGCCAGCTAGGGAGCCAAAGGGCGACTCGTCCAAGAAAACGTCCTCAAGGAAATGCTGGCCTGCTCGGCAGTGAGGGTGCTCATCATTTGGGGTGGAGGAAAAGCACGCTGGCCCATCTCACAGCTGGGGAAGCCTCCTCAGCCAGGGCTTTCTAACAGGGGTTGTAATAAAAGTCAAGAGAATTGTTTCTGCCTACTTCATCCATCTTGCCTTTAATCGCATCCTCTTCATACTTGCTATTTTAGCAAAGTGGGGCATCTGGTACAGAAGGACCCAAATCTCAACTGAGGCCTTTATGTGCTATAACTATACAGAGTATAGTGCAAAGCAAAATTTGCATCTGAAAAGGAAAAAAAAAAAAAACACCACCCACTAAACTGAACCAATCAATTCACATCTAAATGCAAGTAAATTCACAGCAAATAATTCACACAACTGTCAGAAATCTTCACTGGAAATGTGACAGCTGACTCCCTCACTATTACGTTCTCAAGAAACGCTTGTAGGAAATAATCCGAATCAGTATTTGTAACTTTACTTGAAAGCTGTGCTGGAGTAAAGTAAGTACGAAGAACAGAACCAGAACCCAGAGGCCAAGTACTCCAGAGCCCGAACCCTCGCTCTGACATGGCAATCTTCTGTTAACTTTGAGAATTTCTTCAAAACATATGCCCTTAACTTTGCCAAAAAGGAGTCTCTCACTTAAACACATCGGTCTAAGCTATGGTTCACAGCTAAGCATATGCACAAGTATCAGTGCGATCGAGGCTTTAATCCTTTCTCTTGAGGCCTCACGAATAAAGTGGGGATAACAATGCTTACCTACTTTGTAGGGTGTTGTCAAGATTAATGCTCACGGAGCTGTCGGTCGGTGAAAATCATTATGGTTCCCACCCGGCAATGGATAATGCAGGGGCTGCCTGCTGCACACCCACAGAGCCTGCTAAAGCTAATTGAGTCCTCCGAAGGTGCAGCAGTTTGCCCAGGCCCTATCAATAAACTGTTAAGTGTTTAAAAAACAAAACAAAACCCCACTATATTAAATGCGAATACGGCACAATTTTCAAATGATCCTGCAGCTGAGAGCCTCTGGGGCTAAGCGTGGAGCAGGAAAAGCATTCATAACAGAATACAATGCAGATACATATATACAGTGATATGAAAGTACAGCTCTTAAGGCAGCTATTCAGTTTAACTGTGTTTGCACACACTCCCAAGCACACACACGCACACCCCTAAGCGCATACACCACTTGAGCTAGAACAAGTAACTCACAGATGATTGCTTGTGTGTACACAGATGAAAACAGGCACACAAGTGATACGCATTACACCTTCAAGCCTTCTCTAAGCTTCTGTCTTAAATCTCATCTGGAAGAGAAGGTTGGAAAAAATAATACTTGGTGCTTCACTTGGAAGAATGCAAATGAGATTAAAAAAAGAGCCAAACCAGTTTGCTCATCAATATAACCCACAAAACCGATTTAACTGACGTCACATTCAAATAATTCACCTGACGTCACGCTGGAGAAGCCAGCCATGAACATCTCACAAATTATTATTTTGATCCAATTGTTACAACAGAATTACAGCAAAAACTGCACTTTCCACAGCTATTAAAGCAGTGACCCTGGCAGAGCATGCTTTTGTGCTGAACTTTTTATATCACCAGGCCTATTAATCAGGTGGCAGTTCAAACCGATGCGCTTTATATAGTTGACCCTGGCCAGTGCTTTAATTTCTTGGTATTAAATGGTAATTAAGACTTTTTGCATTCAAGTTGAATCTAAAAAAATTAAGTGTAAAATCCAGTAATTTAATAAAGAGTTGTTTTCTTTACTGTGCTTCAGCCTGGACACTGAGGATGCAGCAATTTACTATTGACAAGCACTAAAGGAGCAGGTCATTTCACAAGTATAGTGTGGACAAAGGTGAACCGGGCAACTGATGAAATCTGTGGCCAAGGCGAAATAGCAATCTCTGAGCCAAATGGTAATAAAGTTACTGAAATGAAGCAGTGTAGCTTCTAAAGTGAACTGTCATAAGGAGGATACAGGCTTCAGGAGAGCTTGTCTGAAGTAATTAAAACATTATTCCCTAAGAGCCAATCAAACTGGTTAGCCCTACCACTGATTTCATATGCTACACCTGAAAAGCAAAAGTAATGGGTAAAACCCACCAGGAAACACCAGCAATTGTAGATAGCATTCTACACTATCTATGTAAGATAGTGTCCGCCCAACAGAAGTTATTTACTAAATTTGCTCCAAGTGGGAGCAAATATTAATTTTAATATTTAGAAGTTATGTGTTTTATCATCAAAATATATCTCTGTATTTTCAACTACATGCAAGAACCAAGAAGAAACACAGTCAAATGTCACTACCCAAAATTCCCTGGTAAATGCAAGCCAATTACCTGCCCCAGTAGCTATTAAAGGCAGGTAGCTTGATCACTGGGGAAGCAATCCAGTGTACAAGACACTGGGATAGGAGTCAGGAGATGTAGGCTTAACTCTCAGCTCTGCTACTGACCTGCTATATGACCTTGGGCAAGTCTCTTCACATTTCAGCGCCTCTTTGTGTCCCTATTAACCTTTGTCCGTCTCGGCTATTTAGAATGTAACCTCTCCGACGCAGAACAGTCTCTCACTACGTGTTTCTACAATACCAGCACAACAAGGTCACCATCTTGGTTGAGCCCTCTAAGTGCTACAGTAATCCAAATAAATAAGAACAATCTATTCAATTATTCAGAATCCCACTTAGGTTTATTCAATTTTCCCATAACATCTGGATAACTGAGATATCACCATATATTAGAATGTGTACCCTACATCCTTTTAATGTCTTACCTGCCATTCATGTAATTGAAATTTGTATTGATTTTCATAAAATGAAGAACACCTAACCCACCACCTAAAACACAAACAATGGAATGAGCCATTGATTCTCAAGTTATTCAGAGCACATAGGAAATAAATCATTTGTCTGAAAGGAGAAACAAGAAGGTCCATCTGGTATAAAGTTTGACCCAGCAAAGCACTTAAGCATGTCCTTAAGTTTAAGCACGAGCAGTCCCACTGAAGCCCTTACAGTGAGCTTAAAGGAGCTTTTCAGAGTTTGGGGAATATTCTGTAACAGACTTGAAAAAAAAAAATTACAAAAAAAAAAAAAAAGATAAGCGTAGCTATTTTAGTAGACACATTGTGAGATCTGCGATATAAACGGGTTTCTAAAGGACAGAGGAAAACTTCCTTTAATACCTACTTCCTTTAAAATCAGGTAATTAAATGATGGATATTTCTTGATACTAGCCACTCTCCTCAACAAGCACACACTTGGGACACAAAGGATATTTCAAGTCCTTGCATTTCCTTCACCTATTTCAACTGTGTTTTGAAAGCATTTAGATATGGCTGACGTTAACATAGATATCCCTCACCATTAGGTGAGACCGTTTTAAGTCTTTGCAAAATCTTACTCAATTAATCTATATTTTTCACAAATTCAGTCTGTGTTTTCAAGGAATACCCGAATTGAGCTAAATGAAGAAGATACGGACTCAGATATGGAATCAGAACCTAGAAATAAAATTAAAGCTAGGAGAAGTATAACAAAAGTTAAGCTAGGAACACAAAGAATTTTATCTAATTTACGTACTTCTAAGCTTGAAGCCAAAAATCACCACAGGATCATAAAGATCTGATTACTTAAACAAGTATATAAAGTAGAATGCACATGGACAGGAATCCTTCTTCGTTTCTTTGTTCAGGGTATAGATACTTGAAGGCGCTCACCTTCAGTTCATGCTTTTTAATTCTGACTCTTTAGAAACACAAACAAACAAAATAAGAACACATTAAACACTCCCAACTGCAAATTGTCATGAAAGCACTAGTGGAAGAAAAGAATTTTAATGAAAAATGTACTGACCCACAAAGCAAGCTTTGGAACAACTACTTTGGCTGTGCAACTCTTGCAGATCAGCTCAGATACAGGTACCCTACCTGAAGAGCAGGCTCAAGCCTACGCAGACAGCAATATATCAATAATATGCCATAAGTGTTGGTAGGCTAATAGCCACCACTTTAAAAAATACATATAAAACTCCCACACGTGACTTAATAGCCACTCTTTGAAGAAAACTGAAAGCTCTACAAAAAAAAAAAAAATCGGAAGAGAAACATGCTGTCACCCCTAATCTAAATTTTTGCTGTCCAAACTCAAGCTTGGGGTACAATATCAATTCTGTTTTTCACACAAGAAATCTTGTTTCCAAGTGTGGCATGAAAGTAGGATGAGATGACAGTAAAATTGTTGAGAAGGCTGGAATACGCACAACCTATTGCCACGAGAAAGGGATTATTTTCTGCAAAAATATTACATACGCTATTCCCTTGAATATGTAAAAACCTGTAGTAGTCCGAAATACCAGTGAAAAAGAAAAACCAGAAACATACACCAAGAACTTGTTTAATAAAAGCAGTAGCCTTAAAGATTTTTTCCTCTCCCGGGAATTTAAATGTAGTCAAAATTTAGAAGATGTAGTTTCTTTAAGCAAGGAGTTCAGTTACCAGAACTAATATACATTGCCAGCTTTAGAATTCTAATTGCGTTTAATACAGTTTCATGTTGCATCAAAGTACAAAATCAATACCATTTGTCCAGCAAACAGGAAAAATGGAATCTATAAACTCCTCTTATTGAGTAATTAAACACCTATTATTGTCAGGAGTGGTGAAACAATGAATTTGATAAGACAAATTTTTGCGAGAAGACACTGCAGTGATTAATACCTCCCTCCGTATTAAATAAAAATGACTGCCTTTTGTGCCGTACTGCTGGCAGAAGAACAGGAAGGAGAGAAGTAGTTGCCAGTGCCACAATAACAGGCTAACCTTGAACTGAACTCCTTTCCTCAAGAAATTAAATGCTGTAGCAGGACTTTAAATCCCTCCACTTAGAGCTCATTTGTGTTCCACGTAACCTGCAGTTCCTGAAGAGAACTCATTATCTTCAAAAGGAGAATCCTTTTATAATTTCTTTACAAATGTGTATATTGTTTCTACAAAAAGTATTTCATATCAGAAAAGGGATAAGAGTATTAACAGTGTAAGCAAGGCAAAAAGGCTCGTATCATTAAGACACCATTTCTGCTTCCTGGGAATTCAAACGCAGGCTACGGCGGTATGGAAAAAAGAATGAGAATGAGGTTAAAGAAAAATGTACCTTTACAGCAAAATTTTAATCCGTTAGATTGATGCTAAACTGCCTTGGTCTTTCTGCTGCTATACGCTGTATTTCTATGTGCGGAGCCCCTCCCCCAGAGCCCCTCCTGGAGCTTTGGCTCCCTATTTTTCTTTTCACTTAGAATGATGCACTAGGAACAACTATGGAGTACAAAAGATGAATCTATGGATGTGACACTTGTAAAGGGTAACCCTATTTCACCAGTGAGATGGGACAAAAAAGAAAGAAAAAAGGCCACAGAAGCAATAACTGCTCACTGAATTACCATTAAATTGTAAGATTTACAATCCAATGTACAGTAAGTGCATATCTAATGGAGTTTGTCCTCTAAAAGAATATAAAGTAGATCTTTGCAGTGTAAGATGTACGCTGGGTTTTTTTCTTTGCCTTTTTTTTTTTTTTAATTGGGGCACACAGAAAACAAACGTGCGCATAAATTCCAGAATTTTTATATATATATATTAAAACTAGGCCAAAGCCAACATTAAAATATGGTAAGTGTAGTATATTTAGTAGGATCTGGCTTTTTAGCTTCAAAACGTGTTCACATTCTACAAAAAGAGATACTTTAACACAGACTTTAACACAGTCGGTCAATACTGCTTTCACAGATATCACTGCAAAAAGCAGAGCACATATTATGAATTCAGTTTATTGCTATGATCTACTGGAATTCAATGAAATGACCGAAGCAACTTTTTGTGGGGGGCAGCAAAGCAGCTGCTGACGTTTTCAGTGTCTTCTAAACAAAATATCTAGACAAAAGTTTCAGATCACTGTGTTCATTAGAGCCTTAATCACCCACAATATTTATGTTCCAATAATGAACGTAATAGGAATAAGACTCACGCATGGCATTATTATTAGTAAATGCTTTTGTCACTAATTTCACTGCTGTTATTCATACGAGCGTAACTGTTGAATGATTTAAGTTTGGAAATTAGCACAGCACGTTAAGCAATTATTTAAATAGAAGCAAACTTTTCCATGAAGTACCAAGGTTACGAGACTCATTACTATTATGCTATATTACCATGGTATAAAGAAAAAAAAAAATCACATGTTTTATGGGATGACTCTGGGAAATTCATGTCTATAATAAAAAAACCTATTAAACAGAAAAAGGAACTTCTGGGTGAGTAAGCCAATCCAAATAACAGCAAGACAGATCTTATTCTTCACTCTTATTTCGAATTAGTTTTATTCTCCTTAGCTAAACTTCAAGCTTTCACATTTCAACAAACGGCATTAAAACTTTTAGCCTCCCACCTAAGAGGAAGTTTGCCTACCACACAAATTTTCCCGTTATCTGGCTTTTATTTTAGAGGATTAAAAAGCAACGTACAAGATCAGCAACGATAGCCTTGTTCTTTCCAACCTTAGTGAATCAAGTTCACTGGAGGTGAAGCAGTGGAATTATCAGTACAAGTGGCTGTGTCATCAAAGCTTTCTGAGAGCTAGTGTATGGAAATGCCTAAACAAACACAAGCGTAAAAGCTGTCTGTACAGGAAAGGGCTCTCCCAAGGCTTTTCATTAAAACAATTCCAATTGCGGCTTCATGATGCAGCATTATATTATGTGAGAAATATAAAATCTTGACATTTTTCTAAATGTGAATGGGTTAAAGAACCTCTCCACGCTCCAGTGAGCCTGAGAATTTCCAGCAGCTGATGAAGACCAGTTGACCACCTGATACTTTTTCAGCAGGGTGATAAAATTAAAGGATTGCTTTGATTTGCTTGAAGGATTACTTTCTACAGTTAATTGTTTAAAGTGCGCAGTCTTACAAAAGGGAAAAAAATATCAAGAAGGTTAATGTAGAGTGAGCTAATTGCAAGCTGATTACATTGTGCAAAGCGAGAGATATTACTTGTGTTACATACCATCACAAGGACCAGCCTATTCCACCCTGCTGCTGCAGCAAACAAGCTGATTTGCTAACAAAGTGGTCAGCTCGGGCACTTGCACAGCATCTCGGTAGGTCCACAGCCGACTGCTTCCCATGCAGAGAATCTCAAGCTCCATTTTCCAATCTGATTACACGGCTCCTTATTCCAGCAGCCTTAAACCTTCATGGCAGTTTACCAACATTTTCATCACTTTTTCTTTTACAAAGCAAAAGAACTGATAAGCTCTCAGGTACCCAGGATTTCATAGTCGATGGCTGGCAGGCAGCCAGCTCCCCTCACAGCACAACTGTTTCATGCCACAATGCAAAAAGCACGCTGAATTTAACAGATAGCACGGAACTATTAGAATTTTGCAGTGCGTACAAGCAAGCAGCATGTTTCTGTCTTTGCAGATGTAGACAGTTCTGTTTAGCTGCATTTATAACATACCTAGACCAGAGGAGAAGTGTTAAAAAATAAATAAATAAAAAAGAAACCGACCAAATGAATACAGAATACTGCCACTAACTCAATTGCACTACAAAGTGTAAACCCAACTTAGTTCATTGCAGCACTACCAAATCACCAAGAATTAGACAATGCTAACAACTCTTGATAAAAACATAAATTTGGAAAAAGAAAAATAAACCTTCAGATTACATGAAAATGACTGGAATTGAACATTATTTTAGTGTTAAAAAAACCCCCACACACAAAAGAGACACTCACTACTTTGGGAACGTGGAATGCTTACATAAAGCATTAAAATAGCCACAAGATATACCTAGATGTACCTGTTCTCCGGCGCAGAAATACCACTTGAACAATGAAAGAACAAAAAGACAATTCACGCTGGCAAACGTGAAACAGCTTTGTAAAATGCTTATTCTGATGTCTTATCAGCTACTGTCTACAATTCTAAGGTACACAGCAATAGCTGTATGCAACATATGTACACATATATCTGTATATATGATATAAAGAAAATATCAGAATGCAGAGAGTTCTAGAAAGCAGTTATCCTAGAAACGCCAACAAAAAAGAAGTTCATTAACCTAAAAAGCAAGGGAGAAGAGAACTTCCTTCTTTTTGCTTAAAGAAAACGAGTAACATTAAACCAATAAGTTTTTAGTTATTGCCAATGAGGCTCACACTCCCATTCAAAGCAATTGATTATCCACGTATTATTTGCACAAGGCCCAGAACAGCCTGTACTGAACCGATACACAAGGAAGTTAATAGCATGGAAAACAATTCCCCCACCCCCAAGCAAAATATTAATATATATATATGTGTGTGTGTGTATCAACTGGACTGAAATCCCAAGGAATAAGACCAATAAGGCATTTAGCATATCAGCACTTTTATTACAAGGGAACGGGGGTGGGAAGGTGGAGGGCAAGGCAGGGAGTTGGGGGGGGGGGGCGCCCACGGAAGCCGGTGCGCCGGCTCGGTGCCGCAGATCACCGGCGCGTTGACCCCGAGCATCTCCGAGTCATTAGCTGGAGCGGCAGCTCTGCCGGGAGGCGCGGGGATGCGGCGCGGCGGCGCAGGCGGGCGGAGCGGCGCGGAGCGGAGCGGGGCCGCCCCGGGCAGGCGGCGAAGGGGCCGAGCGGCTGCGGGGCGGCGCAGGCCGCGGCCGCGCTGCCGACTGCGGAGCGGCGCCGCGGCCGCCGACCCGGGCGCGCCGGCGGGGGGGCGGGATGGGCCTCGGGCCGCTGCCGGCCGCCTGCACCATGCGGGGGGCAAACCGTGCGCGGACGCCGGTGTGCGCGGGCAGGCGTGTGCCCGCGTACGTACGCGCACGTCTCCGTAGGCAGCTGCACAAACGTCTACGCGCGTTTACGGAGACTTAGGGAAAGGGCCGGTACTGGCTCCTCGGCCTCCAGCAGCGAGCTTTCCGCGCTGGCGCAATATCGCCCCCCCCCCCCCAGCCCCACTTGTACACATTCCCACGCAGCGGCCACGGTATCTGCTGTCCGCAGGCAACCCGCACGCGCGCAGCGCCGCGCGCCAGCAGCTTCACCGTCAAAATTACGTTCACCAGTCTGCATGGAAATTTCATCTCTGAAAATAAAAAGCACATTTTAAGCAGCTTCTGATAGCAACGTTATTCCTGTGAGCGATTCCCAGTAAACCATCTATTCCAGGCGTTAAGGTCGGAGAGGGTGTGTGGCTTGGATACGCAGGCTGGGGGCTGCTCCCCCCCCCCACCCCCGCACACGCTTTACTTCTCCCCCCGCATGATTTATTGGATGGTGAGCAAACCCACTTAAACTATAGTTGTCCGTATGAATCACTAATTTTCATGTTTCTAATTAAAATGTAAACAGTGTAATGAAGACATCAAGTTTTTAGGCAAATGTCTCTTCCAGTGCCACTTGGGGTATGGTAATTACTGAAGCAGATCTATGGATGCTCCTGAATCCTCTACAAGTCCAGATTAAAAGCATTACTGCTAAACCTTGCTTTTTACACCAGGGAATTGTGTTCTCTAACCTATTCCCAGTTTGCTTACAGATGCATATCTGTACAAGCCTGTGTAACTAGTCATTTAAAAAAAACAAAAACAAATAGTAAGTTTATCACCTAAATGGAACAATTTGTGCAGGAAAAAAAAATTATTTAAAAAAAAATTTGATTTCACTTTTGATTACGCATAGCTACCGTAGCAAAACCTGTGCTGAAAACTTATCGTCTTAGTGCTTCTTCCAGAAGAAAAAAAAAAAATGGATTCTGCATCACTAAGAGAATTGAAAAAAGAAAATGCACAAATTATATCTCAAGCCTGAATTAAAATTCTTGTTATCCTAAAATGCTTCTTTCACAGATAAGAAATTTAAAAATATATTATTCAGGAAAATATAAATAAAAGAGAAATCTATTCAACTGAGGGAAAAAAACTAAATGGCCTTTCCAAATACAAAATGCTTGACGAGCAACTGAAAATCTTTTGTCATATTTATTCCAGCCTCTATGTCTATATCTGAAATTTGTCAGAATTTATCCTAAAGCAAATGACCTCTCCTACATATACCGAAGGAATACTAGACCTCTCCTGCTCACAACTGTTAATTGAGCCTGTCTGCTGCAGCATCTCTTTCCTCTCCAAATAAGCCAGGATACTTGTTTTACATATTTACTGCCAAGCACTTGAACAGTCCTCTATTTTATTAAAATAGTGGGGTTCCCCCCGCCCCCCATTGAAGCTCTCCCCTCCATACTGCAAGTAGTTAAAGCTGCAAACCACAGTGATATAAAGCATCTAAAATGCCTAGGATAAGAAGGGGTCTTTCTTCCTCCCGTCTTGTACTCGAAAGTCCATGTTCTGACTGGTATGGCCAATTTTCATATTATTTTTACATAAACGCTAGACAAGCACGTCTGCGTTGCTAACCTGGACTGTGAAGATGAGAGTGCACAGTGTGTATGTGTGCATATGCGCGTGCATACACATTTTAGTGGGTGGTCCACCATTTCTGTTATATTTTCCTATTAAAGTATTGAATACCAACATGCATACTTCTCAAAAGAAAAAATATATATGATTTCAGATTACATCAAATGAGAAAACATCTTGTCTGTCAAATCATAAATGCCTTCGAATAAAACTAAACACTATTTAGGCGCTTCCTTCAAATGTATTTTTCCAGCAAAAACAGATTTAATTAGACAAATAGCATTTTAAAGGCTATTGCTTCATAACATGGTACTCTTGAAAATAATGGGAGGTTGCAAGTGAAAACATTATTCTCATTTAGCTTTGTGTCAAAAAAAAAAAAATGCACACATTCGCACGTTAAACATTTAAAAAAAAAAACACGTGAATTGAGACAATGGGGAAATCTTACGTCTTCGCACCAGTTCCAAGGCCATACTAATCAGGTGTAATTTTTAATGAACACTGACTGTTTGGTGCTCATTCAAGGTATTTCATTAGGAGGTTATTCATTTAAAATAAATGTTTCAACCATATCAAGCTGTAACCTTTCTTGAAATGTAAATGAATGGTTTAAATGAGAAGATTAATAAAGAAGGGATGTTCCAATTCCAAGCATGGCATGCTATGTATTTTTAAATTTGTCTATGCCAGATGCTGTCAGTCAGAACAAAAAACTGTCCAAGCAGACAATCTGTGCGTCTGAATGTTGATCATGTTGGAAAGTAAAGGGGGAGGGGGGAGCGAGTGTGTCAAGGATTCATGGTCCTTCATCTTTGCAGTAGAGCAAACACGTCTCTCAGTATAACGACAGACAGCTGCTTCCACTTTCTAATGTGCCCTAACTTAGATCACTGAAAGAATTGTCAGCACTCAGAGAAACACACAAAGATAACACAGCCAGCTGCCATGAAGGGGGAAACAGCACAGCTCAGAAGAAATGGGATTTGTTCCATTTGCATGATGCTGGCTCCCTTGGGCCCCTTTCTTTCAAATCCAAAGCACAAAAGACAACACTTAACATATTTGCTTAAAGATGACAACCTCATGTTGATTTCATTTGGATGTAACAGTGTCAGGATTACAGATATAAGAATATATTATATCTGTAACAGAGACTGACAAATGTATCCATCAGTGAAACTGTCTGATTCATCTGCTTATACAGCCATTTTACCATCCCAAGGGTGCCATCTAAGTAGTAACTTTAGAAGACTGAAGGTCTAATTTTATTACACCACATTTCAACCTACTAAACAATATTATTTCTAAAATAGATCATTTTTATTGGAAGTCTCCCTGATGAAAAATCCAGTAGACACCGGAGAATTTATGAACTGTATGGGTCCTTTGAACTCAATATACTGCCCATTTTAAGCAACTTTCTTTATATATGATCCAAACCTAAGCTCAAATAATTGAAATTGAGTTAAAAACATAGAAGATAATGGTACCTGTTTTACTATTACATCATAGTCTATCACTATTTGAATATGTGCTATTTGGCAGTCTGTCACTATTTAGGGTGCTTTACTATACTCTTATTACAGTTTTGCATCGATTCTCCGGTAGACCCTCTATGAATAATTATTGTTCTTTGACACACTTTGACCAGCTATGCAATCTAATGTTTGGTTGAGGTTTTCCGCGGGCAGCCTAGAAGTCACGCCAAAGTGACTGAAAGCAAAACGCGCTACGCACCGCGGTACGGTACAGCTACGGGAACAGAAAGCCAAACCGAAGGGCGCGCGTTTGTAGGACTGCCCGCCTCTACAGCTTTATGGAGCAGCCTCTTTTTTTTTTTTAAAAGCAGGTGAAACAATTAGGCTGCGCTTACAGTCTAGTTTCAACTGCATTGCACTCGGAATCGTCTGAAGGCGAACGAACGCCTGCCCTCCCCGGCTCGCTCCCGCGCTCTCCCCGCGAGCGAGCGCCGAGTGACTCTGCATAATGCTGGCGGGCTCGCCGCTTTGTCTCGAGGAACTCTAAACTGCTTGTTGCTATCCGCGGCCACGCAGGAACTGCACTGTAATTCACTAGATTGAAGTTGTTTTGGAAAATGGAGTTAACTGCCGTACGTGGAATTTCTGCGCAGCAGATGGTTACCAATCATTATTTTCAATTTGTTTAGTTTCGAGGAATGGGGCTGGTCGGGGGGCAAACAGCCAGGAGGACAGGGATGGGGAGAGGAGCACAACAACGTGGCGAGAGGTTAGGCGCACCGCCTTTCAGCACGAGCGCTGCTAGGTGGCATAGCGTTAAAGGGGGGGAAAAAAAAAAAAGGTCTTTACTCTGAACTGTAGCAAAGCTAAGCAAAAATAAGCAAATAAATGGAATAAAATCAGATCTTTATATAAAGAATACATTTAGAAGGGGCATTTACTGATCAATCACACCCTGGTCAAGTGCTGCCTTACGTTTTAAATATTGGAAATGGACTTTAAAGTTTCCAAAGGTAAATTGTCTCTATTCACATTTTGCCATCATTCAAGTTTAAATCACCCTCTGCTATAAGTGGTTCAGTTGTTGAACTGGAAATGGAAAAGGAACCATTTATGGACAAGTGCACATGAACAGAAATTAAGCTGTAAATATCTGGGCTGGGCCATTACTGTAGTCCAGAAACATCTGGGGCTGAAGCGCAGGCTGGGCCCCACTCCTGCAGCGTTCAGGTAATTGCATAGATGATTTATAACTTACTGTTTCTATTTAAAAGGGCCTAAAGAGAAATTTGGAGCCGAAATTCTAAAATGAAGATCGCTTTGCTCTTGCTTTCCCTTGTTCAGGGGCGGGGAGGGAATGCTTTGCTATTTTTCTCCCCTCTCCTACGCTGCTGTAGTACGCTGTTCCACTGCAAGGACAAAACTCGCGCCTTTCTAAATGCGGACCAAAGCCACGACACAGGAGGACGCATACTCATCTAGCTGCAGAATTGAAGACCATCCATTCAGCTTACATCCGAGTCATTCAGCACTTTAATACTTCCTATCAAAATTCACTTTTCACAATTTTCTCCACATAACTACTTAAAAAACAAAACCAAAAAACCCTTAAACTACATTAATAGTTTTGCTGCATGCTCATTTGTCCCTGCTATTTTGATCCACCTGGGAGTCACTTAACCCCACCGCGGTGCCACGCTGCCCCTGGCAGCCGGGCACCCCGGCTGCCGCCTGCACGCGGGCACCCCCTTCTCCCCAAGGGCACTTCTGCCTCTGGGACATGCTCCTCCCGCTCACTTCAGCATGGCCTGCATTGTTTGGCTTTTAGGACATGCTGTAAAAGCCACCTGTTCGACAGGGTGGAAGAAAAAGGTTCCAGGTATTGGTTTTTGGAGGATGACAATAAGGGACATGCTTGTATGGTACCAATCCTCTGCTGGAAGTTAGCGGGGGGTAGTTTACTCTGTCCCAGGTAGAACAGCAGGACAAGACTTGGTTATTTAAGACTAAGCAGATACCCTAATTACATTCCCAATCCTTTTCCATGACAGTAAAACTTTTAATTTTAAGAGTACCCCTAACCTTACAGAGATTAGGTTTGAAAAAGGGTAAAAAATTGCAGCCCTTCAGGGGTTAAACTTCCTCAGTTTATTCAGGTTTCCGTATGTTGGGGGCTGCACAGTAAACTGCCTAACATGCAACACTGTACAAAGGAACAAGTCTGCAACCTGGGCTTATGCCAAGGTTGAAGTGACACACTAGTGACTGTCTCAGCCCCTTGGGAAAAAGTGGATTAGATGAATCACAAAACAGTGTCACCATTATTTCTCCAGTAAGTTAACTATGGTTGGGCCACAGATGATCAAGACGTAAAAAAACATTACCAAGTAACTTTTAGAGACTGTGCTCTTTGATTTTTTTCCCTGCATCTCCACAAACTATTAGTATCCTTAGACCAACAAAAACTCATTGACATTCGGAGTCAAGGCAAAACTTTGCATTTAGGATTGTATCATCCTGGAAACACACAAAACAAGTCTTTCAAAGTGCTCAAACTTTGTGGCAATAACCAGTGATCCAGCATCACCTGTAAAGCAGATACCATACTTTATATAGGAAACAGCTTTTTTTTTTTTTAAACTGTATTTTTTAAAAAAGGATAGAAAGCCAAGTGGGAATTGGCCATAGGTCTCCTCATTAGAGGCCCTGTGACCTATAAAGTGAACAAAACCACTCCTCATAAGTTTTGCTGGACTCTTCTGCTTTTTTGTGAGGTACAGAAACATGTAGAAACTCAACAGCACAGCTGAGCTTCAAGACTGAACAATAAACATAGAGCTACAATGCTGTATTGATGCAATTAATAAGCAAAATTTGCCCACCTTATCCGTATGACTACATGGAGGACTTACTTCAGTCATCAACAGGAGATACTTTTCTCCTTATAAGTATACATGCTCCAACTAAGTTTCAAATATGAGCTGCCAAAATAACATTTAAAAGTGCTCAAGCAGAAAGTGCCCAACTTAAATGGGTACGCTTTCAGGAAAGGCTATATGTTCGGTTAGTGACATTGTATATGGTGAATTTTTTTATATGCATAAATTTCACCCTAAACACTCACACTCTTCGACAAACATCAAAACTAAACAAGGGAGCTGGGGTGTCTTTATGATAGCAAATCCAAGAATAGTTGCCTTTTTGTTCTACTTCTATTAGCTCTAATGCAGATTTGAACTAGAGCACCGGTTTCATTCGTAGTATTGGTGATCCTCTTATTTCCAATGGTGGCATACTCAGTCAAACATCTGAACCGCAGAACAAGTCTGACTTCACATAAATATCAGTGGTGGTACCTGGTCCACAGGATGAAAAGCTACAAAACAGCATTTTGCAAGACCAGATGGGTCAGGCAACTGAACCTAGGCAACTGGAGTGGGGTTAACAGGGCTTATTCCCACCTGAATTATTTATTATCTAGATTTTAGTACGTAATAAGTTCTAGCGCATAATTTAGCGAGTCTCAAGTACTGTGAGCTGAGCTGGTTTCCGTAGTTTTATTCATGAAGAACAGTGTATACCTAAAAGAAGACTTCCACCAAGTGAAGAATCGACTATAAGTGAGTCACATGATTATAGCATAGTGGATTTGATTCTTCACTTTCTGAAAGATCACCACTGGAGAAAAAAAAAAAAAAAACATTAAACAAACAGCATAAGAAATATAAGACACTCCTCCATACAAACAAGAAAAAGAAAGAAAAAGAAGGAGGAAAGCAAACCACTTACTACAGCAATACTCCAGGAAGAATGAGATATACACAGAGATTTTATTAAGCAACACAACTTTGATTCTCTATGTAGGCGCCAACATTAACACATTGGGTAGGGCTTGTTGTGCCAGTGAAGGTCTAGCAGAGGAGGTTATCAGCGTGCCCCCTAGAGGCCGGGTGTCTCACCCATTCGCTTCTCAGCAGTTTGGAAAAAAACAGAGGAAGCTACTGAAACTGGATCTGTAAGCAGTGTTTACTCTTTTTTCTTTTTAAAGTACATTTTATGTACTCTCAGACACCATAAGCATTAATACAGCAAACAAAACCTCCAAAGGATTCCTGTCGAGTATAAATACATGCATAAACACAGGATATAATTGAAAAAGTCTTTGCTTAATGAGCTCTTGGGTGCTTTGGCACCATGCATAAAATGTAGATTTGAAATTTTAAGATGATATATCAATTCCCACAATTGGGCTTTAGAATCAAAATTAAAAAATAAAATCTATTCAGCATCATTTCAGATTCGAGCTACTTACGACTCTAACACGGAGACCACACCCTACAAACAACAATGAAAAATACTATGACTACACAGGTGGATAGTAAGAAAGCGCAGCTCTTTTTAAAGGCAAAAACTTCCCAGGATAAAAACAAGGTCAAATTTTGCATTGGCAGTAGGTAAAAAGCTCCAATATATCTAGTCAATCATACATCAGGTGAGAATAGAGCCCACAGAGTGTTTAACAGCTCAGCCCCACCAGCATATCACCAAGTGGGATTTGGGGGCACAAATGCAGATGGACAGATTTTTCTCTTTAAACTGCACACGATTTTTATCTCTATTATCTTACCACTGGCAGCAAGTCTTATTACAGTTAACTAGGAAACAAACTTGCTTGTCTGAAATACAGCGTTGAACTACCCCTGACACTTAAGAAACCACATGCTAGTAGATTACATTACAACATAAAAGACATTCCTCTTGAAAGTAGTTGTCCTATGAGAAACCTGGATATACAAGCTTTCATTTCTTTCACTGTCTTTTTACTATGTAATGAGCACATTAATAGCTATCCAGTTACAGTCTTTTGCTTAAAACATTCACAAAATACCCCAATGTGATACTGGTTGGTATATATACTAAAAAGAAACAACTCAAGGAAAACAGTTATTTTCACCTCTAAAAGAGTAGTTAAATGATAAATTAACATCATTAATGAAAACCTCATTATTGAAACTACACAAAACTATCGTGCCTATTCATACCTAATTTTCTTGTAGAAATTACATTATACGACACAGCATATAATCGGTTTTGATTGGGGGTAGGAGAGAACCAGTCGTTAACTATGACTAAAATGACCAGTTTTCCAGTGCAGTTGTCTTCTAATTAAATCTAAGTGTGGAGCACAGTCATTGAGACATGCTATAATGATTTGCTTGGAAGTATTTTTCCCTTTTCTTTTTCTCCCCCCCTCCCCACCCCGTGCTTATCAGAATACCTTACACCTTTCAAAACTAGAGCGGGGGGGGAAAAAAACACGCACACACACACACCACGTTTCTGGCAGATGCCATGCCAAGGCACGTACTACTCACCAACCTTCCACCCACGTTCTGCAACGCCGCTTATCTATTTCTTAGCTCTTTCCGCTAACGGGTACTAACTCCCAAGCTCAGAGCTGCACCTCAATTGCCATTTCAAAAAGGCTTCTTAATGATAAAGTAGACTGCCATTTTATTAGCAATAAAATACATCCAGCTGCACTACTCAATGAGCAGGGAGGCTGTAGTGTTTCCCACATGCATTGCACGCAGCTGTTAGGCAGCTCTGCTCCCGCTCCCCCGGCCGTGCCCGCTGTCCAGCCGCCCGGCACCCTCGCGGCACGCTCAGTGGGCACCAGTTACGGCTCAGTTTATGGTTACTGTTTTCTATAAGATGAGACTTGGAGAAGAAATAACTTATTATATCAGGGTCTCTTATCTTCACAATGAAAGACTGCAGGTCACCTGGTAGAGGACACAACAGATATTAAAGTGATTATAGCCTTGATCTTAGTCAGAAGATAGAATTACATGTGTGTTGGTAGAGATGTCAGTAAGACCATGCAGAATGGCACTTTTCTGTGTTTTAGAAGCACGGGATTCCCGCATTTACGATATTTCAAACATAAAAGAGTTTTGCAGTGGCAGGATAAGACGGAGAGGATGGGAACGGGGCGGGGGATTGGGGCAATGCGGTTACAAGGAGCCAGCGGGACTAGAAGGGTTTTGAGCAAACAGCAAGGAGAGCTGCTATTTCTCCGCAATAGGTTCATATCAGCTGGCCTTAAATAACGCTACTGCAAATTGAAGCCCAGGGGAATCCAGAACGCACAAGCGACCTTTTGTTTGCCAAACCCCAAAAGGTATGTGGCAGATTTGGGGGGGTTGTTTCCATTTAAATGGCATATGCATTCCTAAACCGTAAGTTAAACTATTTTGCTCTGCTTACTGCAGGGCCTTGCTGATCCAATACCTGTTAGGAAAAATTTTTTCCCAACCAATATTGTGACAACTATTTAAAGTAACCGTTATCTGTGACAGTAAGTAACACTTTCATTTACTTCCCTTCAGAACTTCTGACCAGGGAAGAAAGCAACAGATCTATTGTTATGAACCTTGGGGGGGGGGGGGGGGGAAGTAGGGGTGCTGGGGGAAGCAACAAGGAGAAAAAGGAAGAGCAGGGCCAGAAGTCATCTGAAGGGTTTTCCAGTGTAAACAGGGCAGCTAATTAATACGGTGTGATTGTAAACAGATTTTATTATCAGAAAATAAAAAGGAATTTTGTACTAAAAAAAATAAAAATCTTATTCTGAAGTTTTAGAAGCAGGTGGAGAAAAATACAGGTACGTACACACATATCCCTCTACTCTTCCCTCCCCTCACACATGCACTGATACAAAATTGGGTTAGTGCTCTGTAAATAGGCTTAATTCCTGTAAATATATCTCAGATTTTAGGCATGCTTTTTTCACATTGTAAGATTTCAATACCAAACCAGTTTAATCTAACCCAGCTCACTCTGATTATTATTAGAAACTCATTATTTGAGGACATCTATCTTTACAGTAACTCCGCACCATTAAGGAGCACAATGCCCATAATTGTTTAAAAAAGCCATGGGGGGGAGGGGGAAGGGCGAGGAGGATCAGGAGGAGGGAGAAGGTAACCAAGGGAGGTTTTGCAATTAGAGTAACATCATCTCCTCCGTTTTGCTCACGGGAATGTTTACACATTAACGAACTCAGTTTAAAGTTTCCTCCGTCCAAAAATCACAAATGAGTCACTCACTATATCTTCTAAGTAACACAGGCATTTTTGTTCTGATGATTTTAAGATGCGTTCTTACATCCACCAGGAAAAAATTAAAAGCCCTATTTACGCTGTCATACAGCTTTGGCGCCTCGGGAGAGAAATTTTTAAGTAGTGCCAATACAGCCAACGCGTACTGTTTTCCTGGAGAACGGATTTGTTGCACACCTGCAAACCCAAAGCGAATCAAGATTGCAGGGACGCAGCACCTCCGACAACTTAGCACCCAGGAGGGGAAACCTGACTTGCGCTTGCCGAGAGTCGATGTTACCTCGGCTACTGGGAGCCCTCCAGCTCCAACCGCGGCTAGTCCAGCCGCTCCAGAACAGGCAGGAACGCTGCGGGCAAGCGGTACGCAACTAAAGTTCACGCCAGCAGCATCTTTTACCGTACCTAAAGAGGCTGACGTCTTGGGGGGGGGGGGGGGGAGGGAGGAGCGTATTCTGCTCATTACCTATTCAGGAAACAACAAAACATCTTTCTTTAATCAGTGGTGAAAATTACTGCTTCTAAATGAACATTAGTGGCACAGCTTGTCCATCAGTCTTTAGCATATAAATAATCTGCCTAGTGATGGAAGAAATATCACATTATAACTCTTTGAGCGTTAGTAACTAGTGAAAACTTTAGAAATGCCATTAATTAAGGCTCTGGTTAGTCACAATCTCTACAAACACATAACCAGACATGTTCTACCTAGACCTAACGTTATATGTGTGTGTGTGTATATATATTTTTTTTTTAAAAGAAAAAAGCAAACCTTAAAACAAAGGCTTCTCAAATTTAGTTAACTAAACCTATGTCTCAACAAAGATGTTCTCTGCATATTAAGACATGCCTTTCACATGACTGTCTGGCTGACAAATGCTAGGGGCCAAACAACGAGAAGTGCTCATACCTCTCATTACATGGGATTGACCAGTTCCAGCTTCAGCTCTCTACCAACAATAACGTTAACCTGGAAATAGATGACGTTTCTCAACGGGAGTAGCATGGTATCAGCCAAATTAACATTACCACTGAAGCTGCTAAACGCAAAGCAAAAAAAATACACAGTTTTGCTGCATAAAGAACTCCTGTAAGGGACAGGAGTATGAAAGGAAAAGCCAAAGAACAAAACAAAAATCTATGATTAAAAAAGGTTAATTGCTGCAATTGCTGCAGTTTCCAAACTACCTTTATTCCAGCCCTTATCTAAGGCAGGGGCTAAGAAATAAAGAGCTATCAGCAAGTCTATACAGATATGAAAAATCACTACATATCTTGAAAAGAGAAAATCTGCCCGATACTTATAGCACGTTCAACGTAGCATGAGCACAGCTACGTGGTTCACAGTACAAAGCTGCAGGTCTAACAACAGCAAACACAAAAATAGATTCCGTAAACTAAGTTGATTAGCCATTGCCAAAGCGCACGTTCAGCGGAACACCTAGGACATTCAGTCTCCTGCAATATTAAGAAATCTGAATTTTGCTAATTCACATCAAATCCAGCAGTTTTCTGACTGGAGCGACCCAGTGCAAATATTGTTGTCAAAGGTGACTTTAATCCTATCTTACTTTCATAACAAACAAAACACACTATCTTCATTTTGAATTTCTCTATTTTAATCATGCATTTAGCCTATCAATTAAGTGTGAAGATCTTCAGCAAACTCCAAATATATTTTAAATAATGAAACAATTCTACAGAGAGTGCAGAATTTAACTCGTAGAAATATACAGTCCAAACTGAACTGACGCATACAGCAACATTCACTACTCTTGTAAAAGAGGAGAGAGAATTGTATTCATATACCAAGAATGTATTTCTACAATACTGTATATAGTGCTGCGGTCCACAAATGCCAACAACAAGGGACTGAAAATAGGATCAATTCTTCTCCTTCTCAGAAACAATCTTGTAAGCATCCGAGTTCCCAAAGACATAAAAGAATAGTTACTCTTCTGAGTTCTTTTGATATCTCTCGTCGCGGTGGGGCTATCCACGAGTGATGGGAGAAATCTCTTTTGAAAGTAAATGGTGCACCTTCAAGTGTGTTCAGATACATCTTTGCTGTTCCTTTCTGTGTTTCTTAAGCTTTACTTGAAAAGGATGCTTGATTTGGTTTAGGCATCACAATGGGATACCTTATATCAGTCAGTGCTTGCAAGCCTTATTCTTCCAGGATAGAGTCTGACTGTTTCTTTCTATACGTCAACACAGGAGGGTGAAGTAATCAGCCAGGTCTAAGAAAGACGGGTTAAGTTAACCTGTTTGTCAGAGTCTGTGATGAATAAGTTCATTCTTTTAACATGCCCACACTAAGTGGCACAGTATATAAATAAGCTACTTTTCATCTAAAAGCACAGCTATCACAAAAGTTTGCATAGCAGGGCTGTCAGTTCATAATGGTTAAAATGTTAATATTGATCCTATTGTAAGGGATTAATCATTTTGGCATATACCTTTATCCTTCCCATCCACCCTCCGTTGTCACTCAGTAACGTAAAGTAATTGTTGGCTTTTCCCCTCGCCATGTCTCCAGTAGACACATACATGCTTTAACATATGCTGTACTATATATGAGTATCTTTGCAGCAGTACAGTTCTTGTAGTTTTATTAAGTGATATTTCAAGCTCACTATATAAATGCTTTTTTTATTAATGACTTGCTTGTATACTAGAATGGAGGAGACAGGGGGTGGGAAAAATTCTCAGAGGAAAATAGTGATGTTATTTGCAAGATACTAGAAGGGAAACAGCAGTCTGAAATAAATCAGGGGAAAAAAAAAAAAAACCTTCAAGGAGAGTGCGAAGATACATTTCTTCCGCAAGCCCCAGTAATCCACCAGTTCCAGCCCCGTCTCCTATCTCCTCTCAATATTCATTTCATTCAGATTAGCAGGAGTCACACAAACATGCATTAATGTGTCCCTTAAGTATTTGTTTTTCATCTTCAGTTTGATAAAAAAGTTTGGTTATGACCCATATCAGGGAATCATTCATTCAGACCTGCCTAATTGGATGAGAGACAGCTATCTTGGATCATGAAGTCTGACCAAAGCATGCTCTTACTGCTAGAATATTAATGCAAATAAGATACAGATTATTGAAGCCAATTTATCACCACCAATCTATAACCAGCTTGACACATGCACACTTTTAAGAATATAACACAAAATAAATTGTGGCATACATCTTCACGCATTGAGCGATTCACATACAGAGAATGAACCATTTGCTTCAACAAAGAGTACATGGCACGTTAGAAGTAGAATAAGAAAGGGTTAACACAGATGGCCAAAAGTCCCAGCGATATGTGATTTCAAGGAACTTGGAACAAAAATACACTTGCATCAAAGTTGCTACCATATCAAAATAACCTCAGCATTTTGTACACATCACTTTTGAGATATTTCCAATTTAACTAACAACATACTAGCAATAGCTGTACTATAAAGAACACAAAAACTATACTCTCAATAACAGAGTTAAATAATACGATTAATAATTGCTACTTCAAAGTTTCATGGCACATTAGACTGCACCCCTAATAACATGTTATAAAAAAAAAACAACAGTAAGTGACATGACAGTCCTCTGCAGTTGCATTATTTTTAATTATAGCTGAGCAGATGAAACTTTTTCCATATGCAGAAAAGGCACTTTAAAGAACATAAAGTTGTATCCATTATTTAAGTATAATAATGCAAGACTTTTCTTTCTATTGTGCAAATACAATAGCCATTGTAGCAAGAAGTGTTGCCTATGTGATTAAACAGATAAGAGTAGTATTATGATATGTTTGACAGGTACCAGTACTGGCACTATAGGAACAGACATACAATATTGTTATTACCATACTGTGCATCTCTGCACTTTGTAGCACTATAACTCAGCAAAAGGGAAGCATTAATTCTACATTTTCATCCCTGCAGACAACTACGTATGCTCTTAATCGGCAGTGCTTTCTCTGCAGGTTGCACTTTTTAGTACCCTTCCCGTTCTCCAAACGGACCCGTCAAAGCCCAGTTTCCCTCCCAATTGCTCAAGACTGGGGTAACCAAGACTGACCAACTATTTGCCTTTCCATTTCACCCTCATTGGTTACGCAGTTAGACCAACATCAACAGGTATTTAGAAGCAATAGTAGCGAAGTCCACTTGTATTTAGTAGGTTGCTGCAAATACAAATTATCTTTTAAGAAACACAATACATATACACACTTTATCTTTAACATGCTGATCAGGGGGGTGGAAGGTACAATTATTAAAGGACTGAAAGCCTTAGATTTCCTTTGACCTCCATTACAGTCTAGGACTCTCTGCTCCTTGAAGGATAAGATTGTATTTGTCAAACCTATGGTAACATATTGCAAGTGGATTTTCTCTGTTCTTCTGTGTTAGCTATCATCCGTTAAAGCAATACAGTTCCACTAAGGGACCTGTATATGTTGTTCTGAGATTTTTTTTTTTTTTAAAGGAAAATAGAAGAATCTTAAGGAAATTTCCTTATGCTTACGTTTTTCACACTATCTAAAAAATATCCTTGACACAGAGTGAAAAGGTCACATGGCTCATAGAAATGGAAGCAAACACCCCAGTAAGATTTTCTCACCTGGAAAATATCCCTAATTCTATTTATTGCAATTTTCATTATTATTATTTTAGCAACAAAGAACTCCAGGCCCTTTTCCCAGCCTAAAGTTCCCTGAAGTGATCTTTCCCATAAGGAAGATAAGTTTTCACTTAGAGGATAGCATCTCTAGCAGCAAGAGTTTAATACTCTGCAACAATATCAGGGATACGCAATCCTGAATTTACAGCTCTTCAAATTACTTTTATAGCTATACTATTCATTTTGGATCAGATGCTTATCTAAAATTCCATATATTTTGGTAGCCATAATATCTGATTTTAAACAGCTTCCAACGAGCCAAAGAACAGTACTAAAAAAAAAAAAAAAAAAAAAAAATCCCTGAAAAAGCCACAGTGGGCCAGATTCTAGGAGCTGCAAATCACTGTAGCTCTTTAAAGCTAAACCATTTTACACCAGCTAAGGATTGAGTCCAATAGGCACAATTTCACTTCAAAGTTTATCTTATTTCCACAGGCATAGCGTTTTGCTTCTCATCTGCTCTGTTAATAACAAATGAAATTTTCTAATTAGTTTATCTCAAATTCTTTTATGCCTTTCCTTATCAATGACTCAAGAGGGGGAAAAAAAAAGTGATGACTGATCAATTAATCAAGCTTTATTGATGCACAATATTCTCCAATACTTCAGAAATGTCTGCAGAACAATTTCCTCCAATCCTAAGATCAATGAATCAATGTAAAATCCCAGTAATTAAATTTATCAACTCCGTATCAACATATCTGGCACTTTATGAAAGTATTGTATGAAGTTTGTTCTCTTAAGGGATATATTGATTAAAGGCAAAGAGCCAAATATTTCTATTATTAGATCTGGGAATGCTAGATCACAAGTAATTCTGTTATAAACAACATACAAATGTTCCATATACACAGATCTCATGCTGATTCTGTACCATTAAACCCACTCTTAACAAGCAGATAAGCCTATTAATTGATGATTAAGACTACAGGAAGATCAGTCATTACATTCAATGCTTCTTGTATGCATTCATTGAACAAACGTATTGACAGCAACCATACAGAATCGTTTTCCTCTAGGAATCATATTTAAAAGAAAGGAGGAGATCATCTAAACAAAAGCAGATTTCAAACCTTCTTCCTGCAGCATAAAATAGCCTTAGTTAATTAATTAAAATTTGAAACTGAAGCTTTACAGTCTGAAACAGATTAACATCTTTCTCCATCGCATACAGTACTGTTATTAATTGAAAGGTGAAAAATAAAGCCTAAAAATGACACATCTGATAAAAAAAAACCATATGAAAAAACAAAACAAGGGAACAGAAACACCATCCAAGTGTTTTTACAGTTTAAAGGGCTAGAATACAAACTATTCTGAAATATATTTTTAGCTACTGTCCTTTACTGTGTATGTGTAAGCAAGTAGGGCACAAAAGTTCATGAAGAGCTATTTTAACAATCAATTATTAGAAAAAGAGGAGTAGTTAATTCTATAGTAAGAAAAAAACAAACATTTTTGACTCTGCTTAAACATAAGAGTCTTTCAAAGATTAAAAAGCAGCTTATGACTTAAGATTGTCATTTTTTCCTGTGAATTGTACAATGAAGATAATAAGAACAACACAATCGTCAGACTTTTAAAGTCCTGCTAGAATTAGGGAAGCAGACATCCCTGTGTTTGCGCAGATGTTCCAATAAATAAAAACAATTTGATCCTGTACTGAAGGTACTAACAACAAAAACCCCAAACCCACCAGATTCACGTAGGAGTCACATCCTGTTACAAACATCAAACAACAATGAGCCTTTATTACCATGCTATGATTCCTTCATTTCAAACATGATTAATTAGGAAGCATAACACTCACCAAAACTCCCACCACGCTTCTGTTTGCTGCCTATTTGCAAATGGGTCTCTAGCAAGTATCCATAAGCAGTATTAGTCTCATTTAGGATAGTGGAGAAAAGAAGCCCAAACATCCTGCTTTAAGGCTACGCTCATATATTAACCAAAAAAGGGGGGAGGGGGAGACACCAAAACTACCTCTTTCTTCCTTTTAATCCGAGGAATTCCTTGATAAACCAAATACAAACTTCATGCAAAATGAAAAACTTTTTTAAAAAGTTGCTAAACAATTCAAATGGTTGGAAATAAAAGTAGGTAAGGAAAAAGATGGGTCTGGACTTTGCATTGATCTTTTTTACTTGAAACTTCAACTTTCTGTTCAATTTGAAATACACTGCTGCTGCTGAGAATGAAAGCATGGTTCGCATGTCAAAAATGGAAACAAAAAGAGGATGAGAAGGGGAAGACACACTTAACAGGACTCTTAGCATGTTTTAAGCTGTGCAAACAGATGTCTCCAAATGCATCTCGCTTGCAATAAACATTACTTTGACAGTAAAAGAAACTTTGCTTTTTGGGGAGGAGAGGTGAAACCAAGATTACAAATACAGGCGGAGAAACAAGACTGAAATTAGAGGGGGGGGGAAAAAAAAATCTGAAATTACCACCTCTGAAGAACTGAACCTATAAATACCATCACAAAAACAACAGCAGAAAAAGGCTCAGTTTGAAAGCAACAGATGTATTCCTGAACCAGAAAATACCCCTGTCGAAATAACGCACGGGCATAAAGAGAGGATCTTTAAAAGTACGGAAACAGATGCATGTGCAGCAAAGTTAAACTTTCAACAGAAATTAAAAATTAGGCAGAAGACCCGATACCTCCTTGGTTTACCAGCTCAGTATCACAGATTCTCGATGATTTTGTCACGCCTAGAGTGGAATCATTTTTAAGCGCAAATCGGTCCTACCCTCTCCAGCTTTTTCAATTTTATAAATTTGGGATCAAAAACATCAAAGCAGCTTCCACTACGGACCTAACTTTTAGAGGATCAATGTGACAAGTCACTGCTTGATAGATGTTTCTCTTGATAAACGACTTGTTCAAAAGAGACATTGTAGCTTTCATTTCCTGACCACAACACACTTTTAATTTGCAACAGCAGAGCTGCTGGAGTGTGACTAGTTCCCACTTTCCAGCCTTTCAGGATTGTGGCACTGTCAGGCCACATACACGGGCAAAACAAAAACTCAGAAAGAGGTGCATCCGCAGCAAGGATTGTAGCAAAACTTTTCCCCCAAACAGGAACCTGATTATGCTTGTTTTCTCTTAACAGCGGGCTTTAAAAACCCCCTCCCAGCCACCTCTAAATGTTTTGGGGAAGGGGAAAAGAGAGGAGAAACTGTGTTTGGAAATATACACTTAAGGACGATAGTATATATATATAGCTGCCTAACACTACTGTGTTTATTATACAGATATATATTACTGCTACTATAATTATTATTATTATCTGGGAATCGCATTTAGCGGTCCAAACCATCCACACCATCCAATTTCAGCTCTCAGCCCACTGTCCGATTCCCGATTTAAAATTTATAAATGTAATATCCTCATCACAAGCAGCAGTCCAATCTGCTCTGAATATATATTACAGCTTTAACATCACAGAGGGAAATCTCCCATCTGGCAATCACATTCGCTCCAACAGCTCCAGGAAAAAAAAAAAAAGAAAAAAGAAAAAAAAAATGTTCTGCTCTCGCTCGCTCTCCTCCTTAAAACATTTCTCAGGGCAAATTATGTGCATCTAAAATAAACAGTCGCCTTATTGATCGCTTCAAAGTCAACAAGTTCTAAATGCAAAATGCAATCAGATCATTCCCATCGTATAGCACCCAGGATATGTTTAGCAATATAGTCACCTACAGCGCCAGCATAGGAGTGCACATTGTGCAACTGCTCTCTCAATCTCTTTCTTGCATTCAGATATGTTATTACGAGAGATCATCAGCCACACATGCCAGACCTCCCCCTTACCCCAAACACACACACACACGCTCTCTCTCTCCTAGGGTCTCTCTCCATCCTTATTTGTTGCTACCATACGCTATTAAAAGTGCACGTACCCCCCTTTTGGTTGCACAAAACAGACTAATAGTCACTTCTGTTGTTAGTTCTTTAGCCTTAACTGAATACCGAGAGGTGCATCCACTGCACCACAAGGAGCTCTGCTGAAATTCCCCATGCTCCATTTTATCTGACTTTTTTTGGAGGAGGAGGCAGCGTGGGGGGCTGGAGAGTGACCGTTAAAATGAAGCCAGTTTCAGCACCTGATTATTTCATTCTGTAACACGTTGAGAACAGAGCAGTGGGAACCAGACACTTGTAAACTGAGCATAAAATACCACTTATTAAACAGTCGATCACAACAGCATTTTTGTTTGTTTACATGCAAAACATTCCCCCACCCCCTACTTCAGTTAAAACCTCTAGTAGATGATTTTGCTAAAACTAGGAGAGGGGAAAGCAGCTGGAGTTCAAGTAAATACTCAAATATTATTGGTTTGAAATAGAAAAAGATATACTTTAGGAATGCATGTGCAAGCACACAGACAGACAGATGTATATAGCCATTGCTATGCGTTTTCCCCTTCTCCAGTCACCGAGTTTTACTAATTTACATACCACTGGAGTTCAGTGGTGTATATAGTGCACTGCTAGTAACATGCAACTTTAGGTTTTACAACTGAGATCAATACAACGGACAAAACTAATGCTCTAACCAAAGCAGAAATGATAAACAAATGATAGCAAGAGAAAAAAAATGCGCATATATATTTACATATAAAAGTGAAAATTTACTATTAAACATTAGGTATTTATTACAATATATTTGCATGCAGAGTCCTCCGTGCGTTATCATGCTATTTAAATTTGTCTTTGCTATTTAGATGCAAAGGAAGTAGATCCCAAAACGGACATACCATAAACACTGGTGCTACTGATCATTTCTTGCTGGCAGCACAAAAAGCTGAATTGGATTTTTCACAAGCAGGAATTCCAAAGGTTGCTTTTCATTAAAGCCACTTTTCCTCTCAGCTATCAAATGTCACTGCCTTGAAACGTGGGCCCTTTCGTCAGGTATTCATTTAACCTACATGCATATAATTAAGTGGGAAAGCAACATCAACAAAAAGGGGATCTCAGATCACAAGAGAAGAAAGAAAGGGGGGGAAAAAAAAAAAAAAAAGCACATGACCAGGAATGCAAGTCCATGTCAATTCCACTCACTCCCATTGAAACTACCAAGAGCTCCGGGGAGGACAGTAATAGGATCAGTGCGTTGCATATACCATTAAATTATACATCTTTCTCCCCGGTCCGAGCCAACAATACGCCCACCACGCCGTACCCCCTCCAAGCCGATGTGCTTACATTTTACTGCAACAGCTCCTCTGACACATTCGTGCCCCCCCCCCCCCCCCGCCCAAGCTAAGACACGGCAATTTAAACCCAACTTTTGTTTTGCAAGGTTCTTATTTGCGCTTATTTACTCAGAAGTTAGTTGCCTCAAAGTCCAGCCCCGCGTTAGCTGCGGTTTATTATTTTTAATGCAACTTAAAAATAAATCCAATTAGGAGGAGGAGGTGGGGAGGGAGCTCGCAATCGCGAACTCTTAATCTGCCTACTATTGTTGGCAGTGATCAAGGAGGAAAAACCATGCACTGCGATTGTATATCTGTACTTTCCAGACTACGATTAGGAAAGCAGAGCGCAGTATTTAACAGCAAAAAGCGACCGCGAATTAGACAGAGTATTTCGGGCACAAGCGGGCGATTAAAAAATACATGGCTGTCTTAGAGAGCTTTAAGATTAAATAAAATTTAAAACGGCGGTGGGAAAACCGAAAAAAAGACCCTCTTACCTGGAGATTTGGTACGAGAACCCGATAGGTTAGAGTAGCATCGATCCGAGGTGTTTGCTGATGAATGGGGGCTCGGGTTAAGTGAAGGTGCCTATGATTTGAAATCATTCCAAGTTTTTGAAGGGAAGACTGACTGCAGCCTCTGCCATGTTGGAATTTCAAACCCAAAACAGCTGCTTTGCAAGGAGCCAGCATGCTAGCAGCTGGACGCCTGCGCAGAGCGCCGCCGAGCCAAATTCAAATCACTTTCACGCGAAGAGCCAAAGATCAGTTTTCAAAGGGGGAGAGGCGCGGGGGGCGGGGGCGCTCCGCGGCCCTGCGCGCCGGGGCCGCCGCTTCCCGCGGGGGGCGGCGGAGCCTCCGCGCCGCGCCGCGCTGCGCTGCCCCCGCGGCCGCCCGCCCCGCTGCGCCGGGGCTCCCCGCCTCCCCCGGGCGCGGCGGCCGCAGCGGCGCTGCCGCGGCCCCGGCCCCGGCCCCGGCCCCGGGCAGCGCCGGGGCCTAGCGGCGGGCCGGCGCCGTGGGGCGGGCAGGCCGGGGCCGGCGGCGCAGGTCCGCGCTCGCTGCGCCGCCGCGGTTGGCGGCCGGGCCCCCGGGCGGCGGCTCCGCGCTGGCGGCGGCGGCGCTTCCCGCCGAGCGCGGCCCGCGGCCTCCCCGCCCGGGACGGGCCAGCGCAGCGCAGCGCAGCGCCGGGGTCTGCCTCGCCGCCGGCCTCGGTGCCGGCACACTGGGCAGCGGGAGGCCGGTGTCAAGGCTAACGAACCGCTGATTTTTCAGAAGTGAGAAAAATGGCCGGAATTAAAACGCCCCTGTCTTTGGGCTAACTCATCCCAGGCCCAAACGGTGGGCGGCCGGAGACGGAGCGAGCCTGGCAAAGACTTGCACCGTCTTCGCGTTTCTCCTACAGAGCTCCAGTAATTGCCCACATGAGCCCAGCTGCAAGCGCTTTCTGCGAGACATTTGTGATAATCGGCAATGGCTGAGACTCAGGGACCCCGGCAGCCACACCTCCCTCTGCCAGCATTTCACCAGTGCCTCTGGCTCCGGCAGGAGGATGGCAGGGAGCCAGCTACCCCAGCCCCACAGCTGCTGGGGACTCCCCTTACATAAGAGGAATTCCCCAGGGGGCTGTTAGACGGGCTTTACAGCCTCTTTATGCTGGCGGAGAAGGCATAAAGTGGCCACACAGCACAAATTGGGCCCTCCCTCTTATACACCGTTCCCCAGCTATCCCTCGTTTGCTGTCTTTCACAAACAGTTCTTTCTCCATCTCTTTCTTGTGTGAAAAATCCTCCTGCTCGATACTCACAGGCACCCTGCTCCTTCCGCTGCCATCCAGGCCTTCCTGCACCCTGGTGCACATGGCCGCTTCACTGTGATCACGGCTTGGAAAAGGGGTGTGAGGGAAAACAACGCAAAGACGTGGAAAAGGGGATGAGGGAGAAGGAGGGCTTTCCACATGACAGATCTACATTCCTGTTTTTACATCTGAAGGGGCTGTCAGAGAACGTTTACCTTCTCTTCTAATAGGAAACAAGCCACATTGTCCAGGTGCTGTTTGTGGGCTTCGGGCTAGGGTCCTCATGGAGTGGTTTCACTTCCTCTCTTCCCGGTCCTGCAGAAGAGAAAGATGCCTTGGGGGGGCTCTTTGTCCCTCCTGGATCTGGAAGAGATGGATTACGTTTTCTTAGTAAGAAAGGAAGACGCATTGGGAGTATGTGCCGTGGAGGAGGCAAAGGAGTTGGGTCCTAGGGGACTGGCATCTGGAAGAACGGGAACGGGCTGGTTTCCTGCCTGTTTTCCTTTTCAGTAATATAGCAGGCCTAAATAAAACCTAGGAAGAGTTGCCAGCAGAAGCTGAAATGAGCTTTCTCAGCCAGTCCCTATCCTCCTGCGTAGTGGATGAAGAAAACAGAGCACAGGAAGGCCTGTCTGATCGGAGGTGGTCCATGAAGCGATTCAGTCAACACCAAATGAATTTCACCAGTTTAAGATTCTTTTGGGAGGCCAGAATCCCCCAGGTGACAAAGCTGTGCCTAGAGATTAGGAAATAAAAAGACACTGCAACACAGCTAGACAAGCTTCTGCTTCTTAAGGCTATTGAAAACGTTCCTAGCCTACTCGGACAGCTTGGGATATTGGCATAATTACCACTGCTAGTACAATAACAAGGTACTGAAGCAAGGAGATGGTTCTAGAGTCGATGCCATTTATACTAGCAAAACTGGTTTTGCTTTCCATTATCTCCAAACTAAAGCAAAACATGTAAGTGAAAACATAGTTCAATTAAATATTGGGATATATAGTTATTTGTAGAACACTGCCACGTTGACCAACATAGCTGTAGCAGCAGCAGGCTATAGAAATAGCTTTTAGACAGCCTCCCAGAACAGCCAGCCAGCAGACCAGAAATGCCACCACAACATCCACTGTGGTCGAGTCTACAATACGCTCTTTTGACACCTTTTTCCTCTGAGAATCTCACCTACCACGGCCCTCAGCACTGTTTCACAAACATCAGTTAAAGCCTCCCAATTTAAATGGACCTGTAGTCCAGAACGCCCCCATTATCTGCGCAGGTAGCCACCCATCAGCTCTTTCACAAGAGCTGGTGGGTATTAAGTGCAAACTTCAGCCTTAACACTAGCAGGTAACTGTTTCAAATGCAGGTGAGCATCAGTAGCTTCTGGTGTTCACTAACTGGACCGAACTACGCACATTATACATAGTAGTGTCTGATTTTTAAATCTCCAACACAGCATATTACCTCTGCCAGTGTGGCCAGCACCAAGCACTGAAAATAAGAAGTCATGCTCCCAAGGTCATGAAATTGGTTTAAAAATCATGTCATTAAACATAACAATGATGCCTTCTGTCTTTGCTTTTTTAGACATCAGGGTTCATTTTCCCAGCTTTTTTCCCCAAACCAGGAAGATTATACACTTTTTCCCTCAATGGGAAGATTAATTTCTTACACAATTTCAGAGCTCTTGCAGCTGTAAGAAGATAACAGCAACTGTCCTAAGGCATAGGGTGTCAACATTATTAGATGAGCACCAGTGCTTTTGAAATTTTCTGACCAATGAACAATATATTTATCACTCTTGTCATTGCATTAACCTCAGTATTTTCATTTCATATGTCTATATTTTTCTTCCCTTAAGGCTTCTTGTGCCACATTAAAATAGCCTGAGTTCAAACAATAGCCATGCAATAAATGTTTGTGTGGGTTGACATTCATCTCTATGCAGAGGGTCAGCATAAAGCTTATATGCCATATTCAGTCCTTATTTTGAGGTCTGAATTAGGTTGAAGTGAAGGCCTTGTTCAGCTCATCTGTACATGGATGAATTCCACTCTTTGTTTAAAATGCCACCAAACAGTCCCGATCATTTTGAATGGGAAATTCTAACAGACTTGCAAACGGGGAATGTTGCTTTGAGCCTATTCTGAGATCTAGGTGAAACGTTCACAATGAAATTCAAAACCGCATGAAACTTGCCTGGTTTCAGGTTTTGTTACAAACTCAAAACTGAGACCAGGCTCCTTGAAGGGTTCACAGACCTTTTCAGCAAATCTAGATTAATAACATTTAAACTATTTGAATTGTCAAAACAAAACAAAACGACAAAAATACCAGAAAACAAAGAACAGTAACATCTGACTATCATACATCAGTTCTCCCAGAGATGCTGATGGGAAGCATGCAGACACTGTACTTACTACTTAGTATCTTGTAAAGGTTCTTAAGAGCGATAACGAAAACAATGGTGTGCTTTGAAATAGTCTTTGATGCCTTTACATTAAGTATATGGATTTCATTTGTGAATAAGTGCATTTTTAAAGCAGCAGACAATGCCAATATTCTTTTAAGGCTGACAGTTCAGGAGTGTGTTTGCTCCCCCGGTGGCCGCTGAAAATGCAGACCCTCAAGGGAAGGGAAGGGAAGGGAAAGGCCTCCTGCCTGTCTTGCTCCCTTCACAATGGGGGACTTCCATCATTCTCCCACTGTTGCACCTCACACGGGGCAACAGCAGCTGTAATTGCCGACCGGCATGTACTGCAACAAAACTGCAACAAAACGACCTGCAAGTGGTCCACCTCTTTTGGAGGTGTGGTCATTGTGTATTCACACAAAAAACTTTTTTTCCTTGTTAGGAGCACAAACAATTTAAGAGTCAGGCAACCCCGATCAACTGCAGCTGTCTGGATCCCCACTGAGCAGTTGAGGTGGCTCCTGATTACCTGTATTGGGACATCTCCACGTGTGTGGAGCAGGACAGACCTTCATGGCCCACCTCATCAGTTGGAAAACGCTACATCTTATCTCTCTAACTAGACAGGTCAGTCAGAGAAACCTCAGCCTCTGTAGTTAAGTCTGTTGCCCAGAAGTATCAGGCTTACTGCCTTTGAGGACTACCTTTTTGTGAGTCAGCGGGAGTACAAGCTGCCTGCCTCAGCTTGCTGAGCTGAGGCTCCAAGACGCAGTGGCGCCTGCGTGGGCCTTACAGTATCAGTAAATAGGGTGATCAGAAGTAATTGTCGTCTTTCCCTACAGGCAACTAATATTTGTTTGAATTAATGCCTTAAATGAGTCCTGTAGCACAAACAATGTGGCAATGGTCAAAGACACAGAGAGAATACATTAAAAATATTCATGAAAGCTTAGCTGTAGCTTCCAGGTTCTTCCTAGGAGATTGCAAGGGATGAATTTCTCCCTCCCAGCCATACTGCTGTTCTGAACAGTTTGACTAAAGCTGCAAACATGACCAAGTCCTAGGTCAATGGCGAAGCCAGGAACGGACAGAGCCTGCCTGCCATACTCCTTCATCAGAGAGGACGTTAGCACATATCTCAGCACTGCCCAGTAGTATCACAAAACGTCAATTGGGCATTGCACAGGCTGCAACCATTTTGCGCTAGATTCAAAGTGCCCAATATCTTTGTTTCCTTGTTCATTTTTTTCCACTTCTATGGAATGGAGACTGAGTCCCCTCGATTTCAATGAGATTTCTAGCCAGGCCCTTTGTTGGTCATTCTCTACAACCTTTTTGAATATTTGATGCTTTTGCCACCACAAAACTATTGGTCTCTGAAGTCACCTCCATTTTCCATTTTAGTTCTGGAGGAGAAACTGCTCACAATATCCAACAAAAATACTCATTTAGTGAATGGCCTGTATAACAGAACAATATATAGATGTTTGTCACATAAACGTCTGACAAGACCTTGCCTTCTGGCGTTTCTTGAATTTTGAGTGCTTAATATTTCTACTTTGGTAGTAAATGCATTTTTAACACAGTTTCTCAGTTTTTGTAAAAAAGCAAACTTTAAAACAGAAAGTCCCTCTTGGGGAACTAGGAGGAAGGAGTTGAATATGTTTAGGCTTTTCTATCTTCTTTTATTTTTCACTGTTTTGTTCGTTAACTGGATAAGAATCACACTAATCCCTGCCATTTGCCTTAACAAATACAACAGTAAGTTGTTCTCATTTGAAATAGCCATTAGAGGAAGATGAGCCAGTAGGTTTCAGAAATATTTGATAATGACAATGGAATGGTAAGATTCAGGAATCACAGTTACAAACTCGTTATTTCTCTTCACTCTGTCTCTAATTCCTTCTGTCCCTTACAAGTATTATCTTTGTCTTGGTCCCAGCATCTTTCTCATTCCGTCCTTGATTCCACATCGCCCATTCTTTCTCATTCACCCCCCAGTACCACTCTCACTCATAAGTCCTTGTCCTAAACCATCGTTACAGTTTATGACAGTTTCCGCCTTCGACTTGTGCCCCTTTCTTGTACCTTAACGCATTTTCTTGTTCTCTTCCCTTCCTCAATAGTCTCACTCCTCTGCATTCCAGTTCAAGCTGCTGCTTATTCCACATTGTCTGCTGATTTGGAGAAAGAAGGCCGAGAACAACTGATAGACACCTTTATTCTCTTTGTATTTAGCACCACTGGCAAGTGAAAAGAGAAATCTAAGAGCAAGTCCCGCTCAGATCTGCCAGCCCTAGGAAAGAATACATCCACTGCAGATGGACTCTTTGAAGAAGCTGGCAAATGAAATATGCAAACAATTTTGCAGGGGATCAAATGTCTCTAGACTGAGGAAGACCTTCATAGGATGGTGAAAGAGGAATATTCCCTTTCCAAACTCTGAGTCCCACTGTAAGCTAGTAGTCAACAAAGTATTTCAAAAATTTCTTAATATGAGCAAAACAGATTTTCCCTCAGTGCATTCTGAGAAACAGCTGGCCATATTTGCTGAAAGTTTCGAAAAAATAGCCTAAGGCAGATATTTGGCATGAAAATTGCTTCCCAGTGGTTTATGTTTGACAAAAGTTATAAGCAACTGAAAACAGGTTCCTGAACCTGAAAGGTTCAGGATCAGCTAACCTTGACTCTAAGTATCCCACTATTAGTGGCTACAATTAACGATTAACAATAACAAAAATGTAACTTGCAATAAACTTAATGTATTCAGTCCCTAGGAAGTAAAAACACTTTATTTTGGAGGGGAAGTGGAATGGTGAAAACTGAACAATAGTATTATTACAAAATTGCAGCCAAGGCCATTGTTTTTTTTCCAAGCACCTTATATGTTCTTCTCAGAAACGTTTTGTATCTCATCTACAAATGCACATTCTAACATCTCTCATTTACCATAAAGATCAATGTATTTAACTTTGAGATCAAAGAAGAGAAAAACTGCTTATTAGAACAGTGCACATATCTACATGTAGCTTTGAAATTGCTCAAAATCACACAAATGCACACAAAAAGGTTTGCCTAACAGAATATAGGACTTGCCTGTCCGATAAAACATGCAGAGGGATTTATTTACTATGGTTTTAACAGCAGATTTTTACCCAAATTTTTCTTTTTTGATGAGTAAAGGTTTCTTTACTCTTAGACAACGATCTTGCACTAAGTAATACATCATGATATTGATCTTCACAAAATATAATTCCTTCTATAGTAAAATTAAGACAATGCTGGTGACTCTTATTGTTTTGAGCACTGTCTTTAACGTTGATGTGGGTGCACCGAAGTCATGCAACAACAACCAATCTATCTGTGCAGTCATCTCTAAAGCTTTTCATTCTCTAAAGCTTTTCATTCAAGTGAAAATCTTTATCTGTGCTAGCTAGGCACTCATCTTTAGGAATGTCATGTTTACGAGCTTTAATTAAATATCCAAAATAAAATGCCTTTCTAACATCCAAATGCAACAGTATATCAAACAAGTATACCTTACTTTTTTGAAGAAGAAAAGGAGAAAAAATCTAGAGTTCAAAGATCTCTATTTAGATCATTTGAGCAACACAGCTATTCTACATATGAAATTCTTCCATTGCAAGAAATATATCATCTCATTTGGGAGACAAGCTAATAAACTAAATTAATACAGTGGTTTTTGGTTCCACCAATGAAATTATCCGTCCACACTGCCTGTAATGTAATAACTAAACCTTGTTAACTTGTACTTTCTTCTTCTAACTTCCTGAAAGGTTCAAATTTGTTAAATACACAGCATTGACTGCAATCAACAAAGCACTTAAGTATGTGCTTAATTTTGAGCACGTGAGTAATCCCATTAAAGTAAATGGGACCTGAATGCCTAAAGTTAAGCACACACTTAAGTGCTTTGCTGGATCAGGGCCAGAGCATGACAACTTCCAGGTCATCCTTACTGCATGGAAAAGAGACCACACACCTTAAATATCCTATAGAAACCTCCTCCCTGCTTCAAATCAACAGTACTGAAGGCAATGACAAAAATGCAGTAATAAATAGCTCTCGCATTCTCTTCTTCTGTTAACACTCGCTAAACTGGCAGCGGTACTTACAATATAGCAAATTACCAATACAATAAATTCTCTTAATAAGTATCCATAAAATTACAATTTATTTTTAAGATCATCGTTTGTAATTCTATTCTCATAAGACCATTAGACATATGGGTCTTTTTAATTTTAAAAGACCTGCTAATAGTTCTCACAAAATAATTTATTCAAGACCTTGACCTTAAATTGATACAATTGCACAACTTAATCAGAATTAAAGATGAGTCAAAGTACTGTACAATGTTATCATGGGGGGGTCAACACAGCCCTTCAGCAGCCATGTAGAGGATTCCACTAGTACAACTACCTTCAGTATCTAAGATTTTGATTCTGGATATCTAACACTCTGAATTAAATTAAATAAAATATATTAAATATTTTCTACCAGTTGTTACACTGGGGGTCAGGAGGTGGTGGTGATTGTTGGTGGTGTTATCTCTTTCCATACAACTGAGAGAACTGAAAAATATTCTAAGAATCTTTTCAACGGAATATCAGCTTTTCATTTTAAAAGAAAAATATATATCCACTGTGCTACATACTTCATTATGCAATTTTCTGGCTAAAGAGACATGGTTCAGCACTTCTCCAAGACCCATTTCTCTTTTCAAAAATATAAAACTAATAATTTTTCATTGGAATCTAGATTTTGTAGCCAAATTTGCTCAACTGTTGACAATATTCAGAGCCGGGACTGTCTATGTTTTTCTAACACATAAGTTTCTTCACAAAAATTAGCAGGGTGAAACAGCAATTAAGAATACGCTGCCAAGTGTAGTTTTGTATCTGTCTACAAGGTAATATTCACACTTGCCATGTCCTTCTCTCTAACTTAGCTGTTTTTTTTTTTTTTTAATTAGGAAGAACTGAAAAAAAAATCACTCACCATAGTGAGAGGGTTTGTGTGTGTGTGTTGGGGAAGAGAGGGTGTTAAAGAACCAAAAGCACTTTCCAAGCTAATTCTGATCTCATTGACAGGGATGAAAATCTGGAACTAATGCACTGAATTTAGCAGACATGTCCTGGGCTTCCACAGATGAGATCTCACATTTATGAGAAATCAGTGTTTTCCCCTCTGACATTCCAGTGGATCAAACCAGAATCATTTCCTAAATAAAAAAGGCCAAATTCTCCAGTAGGAAAGACTGGCATAATTCCACTGAAGTCAATGGAGCTGTAGTAATTTACATTAGCTGGTGATCCGGACCAAAGTATATAAAAGTTTTCAGAGCAGGCTTCTTTCATTTAAAACTGCATTATGTTAGGTGCATTGTCGATGCTCAGAATTAATGTGCAAGTTGTTAATCTTGCTAGACCTGGATTTAAAATTAGACAATGCAATAATTAGTTTGGCACTATCATTCCACTACCTAGAGGGTAATAATGTAGGTCATAAAATACCAGTGATCAGCACAACTTTTCATACAAAACAAAGACTCTGTATTGAGAGGGAGTATAGAAATTCAAAAACTGGTTGTTATCACAGACCAAACTGAGTTGTGAGGTGCTGTATCACCTCACAAGACACTGTGTTTCATATGTCTACTTATGTTTCTCAGCTCCCAAGTGTGCAGATGCTTCTGTAAGGTATAACTGACTCAAAGATATTTACAAGCTCTCTTTCTGTACTGTTTTTATGTTGGATATTCATTATTCTTCATGTCTTTATAACGAAAAAATTAGAAAATTTGTTTCTTTTATATCATTCTCTATTTTTTTGCTTTTGCCTAAAATATAAGCATGATGCAGAACAAGCGGTTTACAAACATATAGAGACGTGCAACACTATAGTATATGTATCTTGATTTGTTTTCTTGACAAATGACTACTGGCAACATCAATAATTCAAAGGGAGAAACAATGAAAATGTAGAGGAATCGCGTCTGTATACTTCTTCCTGTCCTGTCAGTCATTTTTGCCAGGCTTTCATATAAATGTAACGAAAATTAGAAAATCCTCAAGTCTGAAAGCTAGTGTTGATGAACACTTGCTGTGTTCTGTACTATTTAAATGGTCAGGATGCTTAAATATACACATTTTGGGGGTATCTCATACATACCCACTCTCTCTATTAAGGAAACAATATTGCATTAGCTTGTACACAACCAGACTGCGTTTGTGTAAGATAGAGAACAAGGTATTATGAAGATAAGATATGAGAACATCTATACAGGTGTGCATATGTGTGCCTCTTCTACGTATACTATTAGAAAGCGCACATTCGATGTTATAGATGCATATATTCATAAATCATTTAAAGTTGTGCTTTTCATGTGATGTGAGGCACAGATACAAACTTGCTAATGATAATTATAGAACTGATGCTGATTTAGTCATTTCAAGAAAGCCATGGAGGCATAATTAGTGTCTGAATGGCCTCAATATTGCATTATTAGGAGGCTAGGGTGAAACTTGAAATGAGAACATCAAGGCTGATAAAAGAAAAGAAAACATGAAATACATACATAATTCATTCTGAGATATTATAAAGGTTTATAACCAGAAACAATAATTTGCAGAAAGCATCTCATGTACTGGAGCCAACTGCAATAATTTGGTCAACCTGTTTAAGATCAAATAGTATTCTTAGCTATTCTCAGTGGTATCTTTCTAATAAAGTAGCAGCAAACAGACAATGTTTGCTTCTGGTCACTTTTAAAGACTGTTCAGTTTATCAGTGGGGACTTTAATCTCGAGCTTCATAGACTACAAAAAGAACATTGATCCCACTGTTTTGTCCTCTAGGCCACAAGGCATGCACATTTTTACATTCATTTGTCATAAAACAAAAAATACATTTTGCCCTTTGAAACAACCAAATGCCAGCTTTTAAACAAAATAATTTTCCATCATATTTTTCCCTTTCTTTTATCCTTTCCATCAATTTTTTTTTTTTCCTTCCTTTTATCCCAGGCTTGTTTCCTCTCTCTCTTAATGCCTTTCTTCCATTTTAAGTAGCGATAAAGAACTTTGCAGAATTCCTTGTTTTGAACCCTTGCCAAACCACAGACCCTTGTTTAATGATGTGATATGGCAGTTAAATGAATCAGATTTGTTCAGAATCCTCTTCCTAGTTTTCCCTCTAAATAGGTTGCAGAAGATTCAAATACTCTTTGCCCAACTTAGACAAAGGAATGTGTGCTATCATCTGGGTTAGACCAGGTGTACAGATCCAACAAATTGCTCCAAACTCATCCTTTGCGTACCATTTACCTCAAATTTATCTTCTCTCCTTCATCTAAACAAATTCCTTATGCAAGCAGACCTTAGAATTTCGTAAGCTCTTCTACACAGGGAAACAAATTAATTTGGTTTTCTTCTGCACTTCTTATTTAAAAATAAAAATCATTATTTTTACTTGCTGTGCAGTGATCTAAAGTAGCCACTACCAGCAGCCTCTGTTGATAATCAGTGGAAGAAGAGTCTGAATCCAATTTTCTGTAAAAAATGCAGACTTCTTGCCTTCTCTAGTGCTGTAAAGCCGGTTATTACATGTGGTGAGTGGCTCCTCCTCCTGAATCCTGCTTCGCCTTTACTTCAGGCCAGTGTAACTGTTTTCCTTTTTTTCCTTAAAATATGTGTCTTTTTCCATTTTTTGTCTGGGACAGAAACACACAACCTAACAAACAACATGACCAAACCACCACGTTTTCTTGACCAAACCTACAGAAAGGACTTGAATACTGCTTTTGCTTGCCAGTATCTGAAAGAACACTGCTGGTTAAAAAAATCATTAAAGGCAAGGAAGAAATGCATATTCTGTGTCTTCTCTCAAAACATAAAATATCTTCATAGGGAAAAAAGTCAAGGATGCAATGTTACCAAATGGTCTGTGGCTTGAATTTTACTGAGAGAGACGCAAATATAAGTATGAATTTATAACATCCTTTCATGCTCCTTGGCTACTAAAGTTTAAATATACCTTTTTCTTTCTCATTTTTTTCTTTTTAAGTTAAATAAAACATTTTCAGTCCTGCATCAGCTTCCATAAACTAGCTTTTGAAAAGATTCGCTGACAGGATAACATCCAGAGACTGGAAACCACTGGGATAGATCCAAAATCTGTAGACAAGAATATTGCTTCTTTTCTCTCCAGCTCATCTTTTTATGAGACTCAGTGAATAACATACCTCATCTTGTCACAACCTCCTGTGCCTCCTGAGTTTGTTTTGAAAGTCTGACGTTTACATAGGATAAAATAATGTTAAAACCATGAGTGATAAGGATGACTGAGAAAGATCAGTTTGTGGCAGACAGGCCTTGATCCTGAAAAAAACTGAACTCCTTACTTCCCATTGACTTTAGCAGTCAGTATGTGTTGAGCTGTTGAGACTGCAGCTTCTAGTACTTGGTTTTGTACCTTCCTTTTATCTAGTACTCTTTAACTTCACAGAAAGCACAATTAACTGCAGGAGCAAATGCAAGGAAGGGCTGCCCGTGTGACTATATCTGCAAATCAGCTAGCTAAATAACTAACTGCTAGGAGTTAGGGCTCACGCTTTCATTTACTATAACTTTTGACATATTTGTATTTATAATACTATAACTACTTGATATAACTATGCCAACATTCACTATAGTTTTTGTAATGTACAATAGTGAATACTGCATAAAAAGCAGCATGCTTCAAAAGAAATCTGCTGGGTTGTATTTTAAAATAAGTTCTGAGAAAAAAGCTACACCCTAAAACTGGAGGCCAGATTAAGGTCTCTTTCAAAATCTTGGGCTTGATATCATTTTTGGACTGTGAAAATATTTTACTATTTCATCAGCCTTCATATTTCCAGTAAGTTGAACCAGCCTCTGTAAGCTCAAATCCAACAAGCAAACGGAACGTCTTGCATGTGACCCAGCTAAGTATGCTTACCTCAGGTATGACTGAAAGCAGTGGGAACGTCTGGAGCAATGAAGGCTTACTCTCAGTGGAAGAGGTTAGGGAAGATTTAAACAGATCAGACACATACACAAGTCCATGGGACCTCATGGGATACATCCACACGTGCTAGGAGTTGGTTGATGGCATTGCAAGGCCCTTTTGATTGTCTTTGAAAGGTCACAGCAATCAGGGGAGCTTTCTGAGGACTGGAAGAAAGCAAATGTCAGTCCCATCTTCAAGAAGGGCAAGAAGGAAGGATCTAGGGAACACAGGCCTGTCAGCCTCACCTCAATCCCTAGGGAAGCTAATGGAGCAAAGAATCCTGGACACCATTTCCAAACATGTTAAGGACAAGAAGGTGGTTCCGAGTAGCCAGCATGGATTTATGAAGGGGAAATCATGCCTGACCAACCTGATAGCCTTCTACGATGAAATGACTAGCTCAGGGGATGAGGGGAGAGCAGTAGATATTGTTTATCTTGACTTTAGCAAGACTTTTGACATTGGCTCCTATAGCATCCTCTTTGACTGACAACCTGATGAAGTACAGAGCAGGTAAGTAGACAGTGAGGTGGACTGACACCTGGCTGAACTGCCAGGCTCAAAGGGTTGTGATCAGAGGCACAAAGTCCAGCTGGAGGCCAGTCACTAGTGCTGTACCCCAGGGGTCAATGCTGGGGCCAATACTGTTTAACCTCTTCATTGGTGACCTGGAGGATGGGACAGAGCACACCCTCAGCAAGTTTGCAGAAAATACAAAACGGGGAGGAGTGGCTGGTACATCAGATGGCTGTGCTGCTGTTCAGCGGGACCTCCACAGGCTGCAGAAACAGGCCAAACAGGAATCTCATGAAGTTCAACAAAGGGAAATGCAAAGTCCTACACCTACACCTGGGGAGGAATAACCCCATGCACCAGTACAGGTTGGGGGACGACCATCTGGAAAGCAGCTTTGCAAAAAAGAGACCACAGGTCCTGGTGGACAACAAGTTGGACATAAGCCAGCACTGCACTCTTGCAGCAAAGGCGGCCAACGATATCCTGGGCTGCATTAGGCAGACCACAGCCAGCTGTCAAGGAAATGATCCTTCCCCTCTACTCAGCACTGGTGGGACATATCTGGAGTGCTGTGCCCAGTCCTGGGCTCCCCAGTACAAGAGAGACATGGACATATCAGAATGAGTCCAGTGAAGGGCCACAAAGGTGATTAAGTCCTTGGGTCATCTGTCACATGAGGAGAGGCTGAGAGGGCTCAGACATTCAGCCTGGAGAAGAGAAAGCTTGGAAGGATCTTATCCATGTCTACAAATACCTGACTGGGGTGTGAGGGGGAAGAAGCCGGAGTCAGATGCTTCTCAGTGGTGCCCAGGGACAGGACAAGAGGCAATGAGCACAAACTGAACTGCAGCAGATTCCATTAAAACACAAGAAAAAAACATTTTTTATTGTGAGGGTGGTCAAACACCGGAACACGTTGCCTAGAGAGGCTGTTGAGTCTACATCTTTGGAGATGCTCACAACCTGACTGGAAACAGCCCTGGGCAACCTGCTCTAGTTAACACTGCTCTGAGGAGGGACATTGGACTACACGCTCTTCAGAGGTGCCTTGCAAACTCAATGATTCGGTAAGTTTGACCAGAAATTACCAAATTCTCCCTTATTACCATTTAAGATTCATTACAGTCAAAATCAACAGAGACAAGATTTGCTGAGAATGAGTAATGAACATGCAGATTTTTTAACCTCTTGACATGCAAAGTCTTATATTCAAGAGCAGCCAGCAACACAGTTGTTGTAATGCTACTACCACTAATTATTATTTCTATATTACTATTATTTCTGTCATCTTAACTACTGCTGAGGTTCTATGGCTTCTCTTTTCAGTCTCATCAACTGCCTAGAAAAAATGTTGTGTGCTTTGGGATAACAATAGTATTTCCTTGTGCATTTTCTATATTTGATGTCAAAAGATGCATACTTAGGTACCCAGATATATGTTTATAGGCCTAACATGGTAAGTGTTCTCTCAGGAGGATCTTACAAGAAAAGATCTCTCACTGTGCTGTGTTTTAAAGAATCCACTTACAAACCTGTACATGCTTGGCAACTATCTCCAGTTGAAATTGTGATATTACCTTGTGAGTGGCACAATGCCACTTTAGCAGATGGGCATCGGTGTAGGTGCGCCAAAGAACTAGGACGTGCATTGAGTTTGAGCATTTGGGCCCAGACATCCATACAGTTTATGAGTGAGTGCCTAAAAATTTGCATCCTAGTTGAAAACAGTATGTAATTGCTACACAGGCTCAGATTGGCATTACTTTTGACATTCTCAAAATACTTCTGATGCTACTGAAGAAGACAATTTTGTTTGTTTTCTTGACAAATAAGGACTGTGATTAGCAAGGGTACATGGGTGAGGGAGAATGTATTGCAGCCTTCTACTCTCCCAATATTCCCTTGGGGAAGCATATGGGATGTACACAAGTATGACTGCAGCCAGGGTGAATTTTCTTATTTAATATAATAGCTCAGCTGAGTGTGGAAGGCAGATTCATGACCTTTCATGCTGCGGAAGTGTGCATATACTGCAATTTCTTCTGAATAAGATTGCTAATGTTTCAAAGTATTATAAGGGTCTTTACTTCTCCCTTGCAATGTTATTGACATTTTTCTCCTACTTTTCATTTGTGCTATGGTCCAAATTTTACACTAAGTCATTTCAGTTTGCTCTAGAGAGGCTGCAATGCTGCTCCTAGGCACACTGCCGTGATTGAATCCACAAGTGAATACTTCGTATATTCTCAAAGATCTTACATCCTAGTACAGAACATGCAACGGAGCTCTCAGCCAGTGCACTGCAATTGAATGCATTCGCCTGGGGGTATGAAATCAAAATAGTTATTTGCATTAGGATGCAACTCCAATAACTATGGGTATAATCACATAATGGATACAACTCTGCTTTGAAACACAGTATATACATTTTTTCAATAATTTATGTGTGGGCAGAGGGAGGGAATATGTACATGTAGAAATTTAATGTTTGCTCCAATGATATGCTCAAATTTCAGAACCAGCTGCTAAGTTGGTGTATCTCAGCATAACTTAATTGATACTCGTTCACGTCAGGTAAGTATCCACACTCTTTGGGCCCTCCAGAGACTCTGACTTTTTATTTTTTGGAAGAAGTTTTGAGATAATTTCTAGGGTTGAATTCTGCTTGTGTTGAATGCCATGGAACTGTGACCTCAGCTTTGGTGTAACTTGATGCGTGGCTACCAAATATCCCTATAAATTTAGCATTTATGCAGGTATAAAAAAATGCACAAAATTGCATGAATATTGTAGTAGAAAAGTTGCTTTAAATGAGCTTGACATAACATCAATTTACTGTCTAGTTTGATGTATTAATTGTCTTTTACCATTTAGGGTTCTCTCAGGAAATCATAACAAGAAAAGGGATGTAGAGGTGCCCAGTTCAGCTGCACAGTGTTGACTTTGAGTGTCATGGTGTCCGCCTGTTTATAAGACACCTAAATTTTAGTAACTCACTAGTTGCTCATCATGAGCAGGCAACTTGTTTCTCTGACACGGTACAAGGGTGTTATTGGAATGTGTAAGATGAATTACCTATGCCTTGCACATGCTTTAATATGCCTTAGTGATTCACCTTATTGGTCTCAGATACTATTCACACCATCTTTCATATTTTCAGTCTAAGAACAACGCACACAACATTGACTAAAAAAAGCATCATTTTACTGTGAAGTCACTATTAATGAACTGGCACTCCAGAATGGAATATATAGGTTATGTGGCAAAGATCATAACCACATAACTTTAGGTATAAGGTGCTATGGTCATAGATGCTCTTTGTGTGAGTTTTATACCTATCAATCTGCAAGAAAGTGCATGGAGTGTAATTCTGTCGACTGCAAGATGTCACTGAAGTAAACCACAGGCAATCCACAGAAACTAGAGCCAATAGAAACTACTCCTGTAGCTCAACAGCAGAAAATTCCATGGAGCAATTTACAATTAAACTGCCTGTGCTAACCAGGATGAATTGAAGCCTATGAACCTTCTGAAGATTACTGTAATGAAATACAGGATGAAACTCTGGTCGCTTAGCTGGGAGATTAGGTATAGAAGCAGGTAAGCTCCTCAGGAGGAAGGGCACTTCTCTCCATTAAAATCTAAAATGCTCCCTAATTTGCTTTTGTACTTCTACAGAATACATCTGTACTTAGATACTTCTAAGATCTTGCTGGGAAAAACATGATTAGGAGAGAAAATTATTTTCTAACTCCAGATAATCGTAGCGCTATAGAATTTTTACAAAAGTGTAACTGAAAGTGACACACTTCCATATTTTGCTACAAAAAAAGTCTTATCAGAAATTCCCAACCATCTCTGTGACTCAGCAAGTCCTTATTATGTTGCTAATGAGAAACTGAACTAAGGCAGAAACCTGGTGGTATGAGTGGGATTAGTTTTAATAAAACACCCTTAAGGTTCCCCCATGAGAGGTGAGGTATCTCTTCGGAATCACAGCAGTACACAAGCCAGCAAATCCATTCCCAAGTATTACAGACAACCACTTCATCCATTCTTGCTCATCAGCAAAGTCTCAAAAGGATTATAGGATCACATGATAACTCAGGTGGCAAGGGACCTCAGGAGGTTGCTAGTCCAACCTCCTGCTCAAAGCATGGTCAGCTAGGAGATCAGACCAGGTTACTCAGCACTTGATCCAGTCTGGTCTTGAAAACCTCCAACAACAGGGACTGCACAACGTCCCTGGGCAACCTCTTCCAAGGCCTGGCTCTCCTCGTGGGGAAAAAAATTTCTCCCGTCCAGTTTGAACCTCTCATTTCAATTTCTGACTGTAAAAGATTAAAAAAAAATACCTACAGCATATCACAAAAACAAACCAAAATATGTTTTTCTTATAGATCTGGCTTTCTACAGAGCACTTTTAAAAATTCATGTTATAACAGTACCCATAAAATACAAGCTAATCCATAATTTGAATGAATGCCTTAAGACACAGACTCAAGCTATTTTTTCCCTAATCTTAAGGAATGTGATTTTGATGGTCTCCACCTAGACCCTATTTGTTCCCATCAGAAAACCAAAACAGTCAGCACAGCATGTTTAACAGACTGTGCTCAACAGATGCCCAGAACTGGAATAGCATGGGGTACTAAGGTCAGGAGTGAGATTCATTGGCAGAGATGTGTGTGGGAAACTTGCACAGCATCTGCCTGCATTATGGCTTTTTTCAAGTCAATGATATTCGGCCCTTGCTTTTTGAACATTGAATTCGTGCAGAAATAAGGCTTTGAACAACAGATATTTATTAATCTGCTGCTTACTAGTTCTTGGGTAATTACTGCTGGTAATTCAGAAGGCCAATTACTGGTTTACAAAAGTAAGATATTATTGGAGAAAGGCTAGGAATTAGATACTTTCTTCATATTAGGCTAAATTTTAAGGTATTTACTCAGTTCTTAGGCAAACTATCAGCAGAGGGGATTGAGAGGCTGCCCCATTTCTTAGGTGCCATTTTGTTGCATATTTTTATTTCAGTTTGTGTGTTGTTTATAACCCTTGGATATACTAAATAGCGCCATTTTTACATAGACAATAGAAATAACTTCAAGTACAGAACTAGGAAGCTCCAAATGACAATTCAAAACCCTGACTGACTTTGTCCTGATGAATACAAGCTGGACAAACACAGTTTCAATATCAGTGTTTCCCTGGAGCAAACTTCTCATCAAATCATAACTTCATCATTTGCACTGGAAGTGACTTTGTGAGACAAGCAAGCTGTGAAGGCCAGTCAGATATAATATACAGGCACAGGAAAGACTGCAGTAGGAAAAATGGATTCCTGCCTGGGACTGGGCATAAAGGAATGTCTGGAAGAGGTTAAGGGAGTTCAGCCCTAATTTTACTAAGATGAGGAAAAGAGGAAGTTTGTGAGGAAACCATGGACACCAGAAAGTATTGTCCTACTGGGTGATGAAAAGCAGAAAGCAAAAGGGATGCTATTGTGGATTTATATGAAGCACAAGAGACATAAAGATAGATAACTGATCATATGAAGATATTAGAGGGAAAGTCTAAGCTAAGAAAGGCATTTGAAATAGAAGGGATGATAAAGAGGAATTGCTAAGCCATATTCTGAACTTGTTAAAACACTGAATACAAGATCTACAATACTGATTTAGAGAAAGGATGGAGCCTCTCATGGCGGGAGTCCAGGTGCCCGATGTTAGAGGTCCCTCTGTGGACAGACCATCGGTTGCTGGAAAGCGCACAGAATCTGTCCAGGTATAACACAAGTTGTGTGTCAAAGGTAGACCGTGGCTGCATGTAAACTTCCGAAAATCCATATGGCAGTACAGTTGGTAAAAACCGACAGCTTGGCGTATCCTATTTGCCTCTACTCATTTAAAAGTGGGATTGGTATGTATTTGCCGTGAGGAAGTTTTATATAAAGCTGCTCAGATGTCATCTCAAAGCTGCTCATTCTTGTGGAACCAAACAACATTTGATAGGACAAATGCAGCTTTGCTTGAATTTCAGCTGGTCTTTCACAACAATCTTCCACAGGATCAATTTTTGTTTTAAAATCAGTGAGGTGCCATCACATCCTTCCCAGTTAGTAAAAGCTGACGAGGTACATTGCTGATGAGGAATATAACTCCCTATCAGTGCAGATACACAATAGCCAAGAAGCAAAAACTAACTTTCTGTGCTGATTGCCTTACTTGTTATAAATAACCAGAATTTTCCAGGAAATTCACTAAAATAATATGGCAAGACAGCTCCAACCACTTAAGTCAGCCTGATAAATCATATTGCAGGGCTAGGGTATGCACCAGGCCAGCCTATCATAATTTCCTGAGGAAATTATGATGTAAATTGTTTTTGGTTAATCACTATCCTTGAGACACCTGATCATGATATTTTGGTGAGACATCTGTAGCTACCAGCAGTAGAGAATAGCTCATGAGTGGCTTCAATCCCTTTCTTCTGTGAAAACTCAGACAATAATGGCGAGTCATTGCTCCCTTGAACAGAGAAGATACCACAGGGACCAATGTTGTTTCTCCTTTTACTGAAAGTGTGTGAGAAAAAGCTAGAGGCTTAGAAAGGAGGCACGGTTTGCAACACAGTCACCTGAGAAATTGCTTCTCTTCCTGTGTCAAACTGCCAACTTTGGATCAGAGGCTGCGCTGGAGCTAGTTGAGTATGAAAAAATGGCTTAGCCAGCAGGGTTTTGTCTGTAAGAGGAATTTGGCTTGGGAATTAAGTCTGCCAGGTCCATCAAATCCCTGTTGCCTTTGGGAACAGAAACAGGCTCTGAAATGAGGAGGTCTCATTGTTTGCTCTGGAGGGGTTTCTTATCTCTTTTCAGGAATTTATTTTCCACTGTCTGAAGAATATTATATATATTTGGGGAAATTAAATTATGTCAGGGAATTGAAATCTTCAGGCGGGCATAAATGGGTATTTTATGAATTTAAAAGAAATCAGCTTGTACCTTTTTACTGCAAAAATCAGAGGCCTCATTTTTCTGTACAATATGTATTATTGGACTATGTGAATTGTGATAACAATTGAACTTATTTCTGGAATCACTGGCAAAATTAACAACTTGGCTCACTGCACTGCTAATGGATGTATGAAACCTTTTTAAAAGATATGTTTGGAGCCTTCAGATAAATGGAAAGAGAGGATGCCTGTGAATAGTTCCAGAATGATAGTGCCAGGAATAACAGCAATTTACTCCTTGCACAGAAAGAAACAGTTTATCCATTCTTCCACAAGGAAGAAGTGGGGAAGTAAGCATATTCATTATTCTTCCCCTTTTTTGTAAGTGGGATATGTAGATTGTTAAAGTGGTGCTGGTTCCTCCTTGCCTTTCAGCCTCAGAGCCCCTTCCAGTGGAACATCACTGTCTCTGCTCTGAGGACAAGTTAGAGTCCTCCACGTGATTTAATTTTTGTAGTCAGAAACGTGTACCACATTCCCATAGTGACGTTCGTATAATAAATTACTTGAAATATTGCAGTCAGTCCCTGGAAAACAGCTCTATAAGGAGACACCGCCTTCTGTTGTTCATGGTGAACACGTAACAGGAGCTAGGGAGAAGGACGGCCGTGCAGGACACTTGACTACAGAGCTGCTCTGCTCTTCAAATTCCGTCATGCTTACTGAGGTTCAGGTTAGTGGAAGTTTTTGCCTTTTCAATAACTGGGCCCTGGAGCAGGCCCCAGTAAGGCAGGTACTAGTATTTTTTTTTCCCATCTGAACAATTGCTTATGTATTCTGGGCGCTAGCTTGTTTTAAAAAGGAATTTGTGAGGGGAGCAAGATTATTTGTTCTCTGTTGAAAATGAACTCCAAAACGCTCCACTGCCAGCATATAATTTCTCTGCTTGTGCTTGTTTTCATGTTCCAGTTTCCCTTTGCATTGCAGTCTAGGCAATGACGTTAAATTCTTACTCCATGGACTAGTTCTTAAAATAGGACTATCCTAAGATACAAAAAAAGAAGTTTTTCTTTCCCTTGAGTGAAAGCAGGTGAGGGATATTCTGGTGATACCCCTCACTCTCCCTATGCTGAAGGGTAAACCTTTACATTTTATATAGAATCTATGAAGTTGTTCCACAATTTTCACTGATTTCAGCAGGAAACAGAATTATTACTTTTAATTATACCTCTGAAACAATGAAAACTAACAGTTACAATGTGCTTCTGCATGAAAAGGTTATAGAATTCAATGGAATTACAATAGCAACATAATAGAAGTAAAAATGCAGCAAAATGGTTTAACTTTTCTCGTGAAGTACTGACGTGCAAAATAACAATAAATAAATAAATAGAAAAAAAACAACAAAAACCGAAGTGCAAGAACAGGGATGCATCCTCAGGGTCACAGACCATGCCACAGTCACAACCATTTTATGTCTTCAAAGAACATGCCTCATCCATAACACTGAGTCACTAGTCATATAATTCCAGTCTTTTTTATTGTATTAAGCCCTAGTTAGAGATGATGTACAGAAAATCTCTATATCCTCCTATTAGGGACCATGTCTCAGTTGAGTCTACAGCATTTGATTTTTATTATTCAATCTAAACTCACTGTCTCTCCAAATTTCTCTAAGGTACGGTTGGTGTGACAGTGTTGGTCCCACTCTTCCCTCACATTTGGTTGCACCATTTCATCATTATGTGACTTGCAGCCTTCATTTAGAAGGTTTCAATTTGTTACCTGTTATCTATCCGAGAATAGCAGCTAATAAAGTTTGAATGAAAGAGGAAAAGTAGTTAATTAACGTAAAAAGATAAACCTTTGTCAGTATTCGTTTATGAAAAAGACCTAGTTTTTGTGGACTTACCGAAGCAGGAGGTGGTATAAATTCATCTTTGCTCTAGTATTCTCTTCCCTCTGCAAAATAAGGTAATTTCTGCATCAGCTAGCAACAGTTACCACAGAACTTATTATTTTCAAAATATAGCACGCTAATCTTACTAGTTGCAAGTACATCACTTGGTATTTCTTTAGATGTGAGTGGCCAGCCAGACATAAGGTTATGTAAGTTATTTCAATTAGGACAAGAAACTAGTGAGGGAATCACACATCTCTGATGTTAAGAGGTTTATATATAAGGAAGGAGCAAATGTTGCCCCTCGTTAGAAGTGAAGTGCCACACATTTAGAGTGCAGGAAGAGCATGTAGACAGGCAAAGTTGTGCATGCCAGGACAGAGCGAATGCACACCCTAGCTTATCTCACAGCAACTTTGTTTATCTACCCATGTCCTTAGTGTCACCTTAAAATCAGTAGTAGGTTTCATAAGTTAAAATCAGTTCCTTGAATTATACACGTAGTAACGTGATGAAAAAACTCATTTATTCTCCAGTGAAATAAGAGTGCAGTGAACAAAACCTTTCCCCTCCTTGCCCTGTAACAACAGAGTAATAGATAGTTTGAAAAATAAAAGTTGGAAGGTTTTCTTTCCTCCCTTCAATATCACAGAATCACAGAATGGTTGAGGTTGGAAGGGACCTCTGGAGATCATCTAGTCCAACCTCCCTGCTCAAATCCCTTAAAGGGGAAAAGACAAAACTGAACTTTAAATATTAAGTTTTTGTTTTCTACTTTCCCAACTCTCCTCAAGAGTTCTGTTTTTCTTTCAAAAAAAGCCTAAAAGAAATCAAGGAAAGTGTTCCCATGAGCTGTTTTGAATATGTTTGCTTGTGGAGCACTCTGTGAGCTTAGAATATTACATTAAATATTACTCTTGTAATATTTAGTGAAGCACATTAACAGTTCTGATTAAGTGTTCAAGGCTGTGTCGTTTGAGTGCCCCACTTTAGAGAACGTCTGCACAGCAGAGCAGGCCTGGGCTGGCACGCTTGAGGCGAAATCCCCTTCTGGTGTGCTGACACTCAACACATCTCTGTTTGATCCTGGCACAGAATACAAACTGGGAATCACGACCCCCTGTACTGAGCAGTGCGCTTCCTAACCAACAGGAGATAGTTAGGGCGAGGGAGAAATAATTTTTTTTTTTTCCTTCTTGTTACTTCCCTGCAAGCTTCTATTGGAAAAAAAAATCTGATTTCCACAGCTGCATTTTAAAGCAAAATTTGGCACCATTACCACTAAAGTCCATCTTTAAAAGAGCCTAATTGTAGTATTGATCAGAAGACTAGTAAAAATATTATACTGCACTTCTCCGTATGGTGACCACAGACAAAATTTGACGATGGCAGCCCCCCAACAACCCATTTCTAGCTTGGAATTCCTGATAGTTTATTTAGTTTGAATGACTCTAGTGTGTTGCTGCTATGAATATAGTTGCTATGGAAGGAATGCTTTAGTGCTGTCTTTCTTTTAAAGGGGGTCATGATGTTGCAACATCTCAAATAACACAGACAGCTTAATGTCTGCAAACAGTACAACATTTAACATTTACTATGCTCAATGAGGCTCATAGTTCATAATTTATTATTCCAAAATTACATAAAAATATTTTTATGATAAAATGTTAGGACATGCTTGAAATATTCATGAAAATAAACAATACATAATAAATTTATTTTTGCAATGTCAACAGGTAATAAGAAGGTAATCAAAGATGCATTTAGGGCTTTAACAAATGAAATGGAATTTCAGTATTTGAAAGTGGGTTTCTGAATTAGGCCAATTCTACTGTTTTACAAAGCAATGACAATATTTTCACTTTCTATCCATCAGAACATCATTAAATTGCACTGAGTTGTTTTCCTCTCTCAAACTCAAACAAAAAAGCCTCCAGAGCAGGAGCTTTCCATCTCACTTGTCATCAAGTTGCTTAATGCACTATTTGGCTCTAACAAAGATCAAACCTAAGCAATGGTTTAAAACGTGAGCCAGTTGTGGGCTAAAAGTTTATGAAAACATGATCCAGTAGAGACAATTAATGATAAGACTGAAAGTATTCTGTCTCTATTCTGATCTTCTTTGCAAACTATTTATATGCCTCAACCCCTTAATTAGTATCTCTCTAGTTCTCAAATGGCAGTCTCCAAGAGAGGACTGGTATGGGAGGCATGATCCCCAATGGTGCTGGGATACCTTAATCCTAGCATGATTACCTAGCAAAAAGGTAGCAAGACAGAGAGGCCAGTGATGGTGTAAGACACCATAGGAAAGAGGACTGATGGCTACATCATGCTTCATTGATGGTGGCTTGACACAGCGTTTCAGAATCTACTCTCCAAGCTAATGCTAAGGGGTTCGTTTGCAGCCAGTCCCCTTGCAAACAGCAAGATTCGTTTTATGAAATTCCTTCCTAACTGAACCCAAAGAGTGAGCCCTAGTTCCCAGTTTTCTGAAAAGGAACGGCACGGCTCATTCAATGTCTAGCAATATTTCACTGTCAACAAGCAAAATTCAGCTAAATTCAATATTTCATCATTTGTCTTATGCTTTATTCCTGTTAGTCCTCAAAATTATGGCTGCTATTTTTGCTTGCACCTTTCTCTTGATTACAGAAAGGAGCCTCACTACACTTAGAGCCTGTCAAGAGCCTTTTATGCTTTCTAAACAATAAACAAGGCTAAGGCTAGGTCTTTTAGAACTGCCAGTTTAATACCAAGGGAGACAAAGATTTAATTCCTTGCAACCAATCAACTTGGAATTTTACAATTAGTATTTGGTAATGAGCCAAAAAGATCACATTCCTCTTGTAGTAATTTCCCAGGCTGGAATATAAAGCATCACATACAAGCAATTTGATCAGCATAGCCCTGGAAAGTGTTCCTGGTTCTCTTAAAATTCATCCTTTTATGTCTTAATCTGCAGTTAAAAGGGCAGTCTGTCCTGCTGGTGAACATACTTTCCATGATTTTTAAAAAGAACTTTTTCACAGCTGACTTGAGGTTTGCATTCCACATGCCAGCAATGTCTTCACTAAGCATGTGAGTGGAGTAACAATACGTACACAACGCAGGATGTCACTTAGTAATATATCACGGTGTAAAAGAAGATTAATGACATCATCCAGGTAAGAGACAGGATTTGCCTAATATGAGAAATGCAATCATTTAAAAACACAGAAAGAAGAGTGATGATGGAATCTGGGCAGAAGGCATGTAAAGGCCAAGGAGCCCATTACAGAAGTCCCTGTTTAGGAATATCTGCCTCTGATTTGGACTTTTAAAAGGGGGAAGAAACACCAGTAGCAGAAAACTGGTGACTTGGCAGACATGCTGCAGACTATTACTGATGTCTTTCTATTCTTCATCAAACAAAATTCAGAACAGTCTTGTGCTTTTACTGATCACATCATAAACAAATTAGAGGCAATAATTTAGTAAATGACAGTTTGTCCCACAGTAGGACATGTGCTTACAATCATTAGTTTATAGAGCAGCATTGTGATAGGTGTTGCACAAACAGAACAAAAAGACAATCCCTGATTGAATGCCCTTCCACGTAACGACGAAGCAAAAGGCAAAGGAAGGCTATGGACTTGAGGAGAATTATGACATGACAATATTCAGCAGCAGTATCAAGGGTATCAGTGGATTTAGTGAGCCAGTGGTCCACTTTTTGCAGGCTCTTTGCAAAGGAAGGTTTGTAAGCAATTTTTTAAAGTTTTAAAGGTAGCTTTGCAAATGTGCATGGGATTTCCTTCCTACGGTCAGGGACAGCACAAAGGCATATTTGAAAATGCATCAAGCAGAGACTGCAAATTCAGCCAATGGGAGAATTTTGGAGGAAACAGAACCAAAGAGGCAGACATGGTTTGAGGGCATCCAAACCCTAGTCTTGTGCCAACTCATGTAGTCTCAGTTAGCTAAGGAGCAAGAAGCAACCAAGGAATGGTCCCGGTACAGTTGCGAGTACAGAATAAATCAGTATTGTCATTACTTCCATTGTTATTGTCTATGATATTATTAAATAAATTGTGATTCATATTTTCAACTAATGCCAAACCAGAGTAAAACTTCTGTGCTTGAATTCAAAATGCTTGCTATAGAGTACCACTGAGTCCCTCAGCATAAGAACAAAAATGAACCATTCCTCACCAAATAGAGCAGATCCAGCTACCCAGAAGCAAAGAAATAAAAATAAGGGGTGTCATATACGTCTAGCAAATGGAATACCATCACATCACCAAACCCAGAACACACTTTGCAATGTGTATTTGTATATAAAATATCAAAAAAGAAATCAGGTAAAAATTCAGTTCTACATAAAATGCTGATGGCATAAAGTATTTTACTAAAAATGGGGGGGGGGGTAATATATACCAAACTAAGAAAAAAACCTGAAATACATTTTCTATAATCCTAAAAAGAAATCTAGTCCCTTCACTTTACCATCACAGCCTGCTTCAGGATGATCATTTGCTTAAGCAATTCTATTACTATTTACAACATGACAGTAGGTGAAATGTAAAATCACAATCAAAGTACAATAAAGCCAATTGAAATCATAGTCTGTATATAGCTATACAGTCTTCAGCTGAAGAAATTTCTCTTTCTCATACACATACATCTTGCCTGCAAGTGCATCTAGAATAAGTACATTTTCCAGGGCTATTTGACTCACAACTTAGCCAGACTACACTAACTGATAGCACTTATTTTCTTGGAAAGCCTGTTTTCTGGGCACTGAAGAGCACAATTTTGCTGAGTGCAGGGCCCAGCATTGGGGAAAAAAATCAAAATTTGCCACTTATTAAACGAAATGTCCTTGATGCTTTGTGCAGACAAAAATACTTTCCCCTTGACCCCCAAGTCCATTAACTTTAGGAGAGCAGTTCTGCAGTTGCTGGTCTGCTATGGTGCCCTTTTCACAGCAACATGATAAGCTCTCAATATACAGTGAGTTGTTCTTTGTAGCATAATGTAGGATATATGGTAGCTTCTTAGCTTCCTCCCCCTCTGGGATTCCCAGGATTTGTATACCGTGTGTCCTTCTTATCTGTTTTTCTAAGAGTTCCACCTAGAATTTAAGAATTTATGAATTTATTATCTTTCCCAGGCTTAGTCAATAGATAAGAATTGCACTTTAACTTCCCTTCACAATTTTTTTTATTGTCAAGACAGTTTGAGTTACTTGTTGCTCCAGGCTGTCTGTTAATTTGTTCATTCTTTCACTGTTGGCATGCTTTACTTATCCATGGGCATAAAGCATATAGTGTTCCCGGTAACGGGAAGCTTCTTAAATTAATCTGTAGAGATTCAGAATTAAGGCAGGCACCAGTGCTCTGGCTTTACAGAACACATAGCCAAACTGCCTGCATCACTCTACAGTGTTAAAGACTTTCAAATTCTTGTCCTAGCCTGTTCTAGTATTAATGCAAACACCACTATAGTTTTTCAAGGGATAGTCTTTTCATTCTTTCCTATCAGGAATAGAAAATTAACCCTGCTAAAAGCTTTACAAAGAGGTACTACCATGGTTTTCACTGGCAACAATCTAGAAATAGCAAGTTCAGTATTGAGGTGAAACAGTCAGTTCACGTTAATTTATCCTAAATTTATGCTATTCCTCTTTAGAGTTATGATGCCTGTCTTTTCAACCCTCTCAATTTCTTCATTTATTACCTCCTTTTAAAATCTTCCCTATATTCTGCCAACTACTTCTGTGAAATCTTACATATTATAATTATACATCTTACTATTTTTTCATAAATATAAACACTACAAGCATAAAAGCGTATGAAAGATTAGTTAGGCACTGTGTCACATTCCCCTTTCTGGTTAGGATACTGTCTGTATGATTATTTACTCCTACTTGACATCAAATTGTCCGAAAATACTTGCCTGCAGTTTCAAAACTTCTCAAGTTAGGACACATGTAACCATAATTTAACCAGCTCACTCAATGAAAGCCACATTAAAATGCTCCTTAAATTAATCTGTACAGACTATTTTCCATATGTTCCTTAAATATGACAGTAGGATGAAATCTGAAATGTCAACACATTTCACATTAATGAAGTTTAAAAAAAAAAAACACATTCCAGTATATTTTGATTTGACTGAACTGAAACTGATTGAGAAACAAGAGAAAAGCCAGTGAAAAAATGAGCTTCCTTCAATCAAGGAATACTTCCTGGGAAATTCTGTATCTAAATGCTTGCAGCACTTCCCAGCGATAGAGAAGGGCACACTTAGCAGAACTAAATTAACAAAACCCATCAACACCATCGCTTGCTAGTATCAGTCACTGTGCCCCGTCTCTCTCCTTCCTTTCCTCCTTCTTTCCTCGGCTAAACCTCCAAGGACAAGGCAGCTGCGGATACTTTTTGTGCTCCTGCCTAGAGCTGCTGCTATAGGAGCCTTCAGTGCTAGCACAGACCTCAGTGTAATTCTGGTTCTTTGTTGATATCTTATTATTCTTGCAAATACATTTCCCCGTTTACTTGGAAATTTACATAACTGTGGACAGCATGAACGTCTTGCATATACGAGTAGGGAACAGGATACCCTTGGGTAAATCTGGCAAAGAAATACATTAATATTTGTAAAAGCAGTACAGTTGTATGATACCTGATTATATGATAGAGTTGTTCCCAGCTAACTAACAAGTAGCAATTGCTTAAAACAGCCACAAAAAGCAAATTAAGTACTAGAATTCCACATAAAGAAGGCAGGACATCAAGGCTCTCGCCTGATAAACATATGGCTGTAACCGGCAGAAAAACGTACACCGGCCTGCCCTTAGCTGCTTGTGCCAGATGACTTACTTAAAAGAGTACCTGCTCCACAGACAATTCTTTTTTCAGAATGAGAGGCTTTAAGGTACAGCAATAATTAGTCCCCTCTACTGTCCAAACACCTTCTACTGTCCAAAATGTGCAACCTATTAAAACAGCTGGGCTTTCGTGGCTTCTGGAGGCAGATTAGGAACCAGCTCAGAAGAGGAGAGCAGAGTAACTGTTAGAGTAAGGAGTTCTCAAGCTTTCTCCCTGCATGCAGCTGGCAGTGTCATCACTTACTCTGGATCACTTATTGGTCCAGAATTTTACAAAAGATCATACAAAGCTTCCAGGAGTAGGTTACAGGACAAAACACAACATGGAGGTCTCTGAGGCTACACCACACCCTGCAATTTTTGGGACACCAATGGAGCATTGTTGTGCAACCTAGTTGAGTATGCACAGCCCAAAGTGACAGCAATCAAACAGTGACCGTGGTAACACTGAAATTTCCTCTCTGATACTCTCCAGCACTATGTGTATGACTGGATCTAGCTTTAACATAGTTGTGATGCCGCAGCCCCCACCTTGTCCTTTTGGTGGCTCATCCCTAATGAGTTCTTATTATATCACAGTGCACAGAAGTATCCTGCTCAGACATTGTACTGCTAAATTCTCTGGGCTTTCAGACAACCTGCGATGAAAGATAATTCAAGGAAGGATAGTTATTTTAATGTTTGGAATCCCTTATATTTAACAGCATTTCACTACATGTTATCACTCATCTAACACTGAATTCACTGTGAACTCAACAAAAGAAGAAAATAGGCAGAAGAGAAAAAAGGAAGAAGCAGGGTTTCTCCTGCTCTTGAGCATGGTAGCAGGAGGCGTCAGTCAGGCTGAAAAGACAATGGCCTAAAGGAGACAATGTGGCTGACGACCAGGCAATGCTGTATACAGAACGCAGGCTTTGTACCCTGATTTCAGATGACAAGTAGAGTGGATGTTCACAAAGACTAGCAGTTCAGGAAAGGCAAAAAGAGTGCATATTAGATGATCAAACATTTGTCAGACACTCATATCATTAGGTCACACAGTCCAGTACGCACAACCTGGTGGATGACTGGTGGCTACAGACATAGTTGGCTTCTGTTTCTTCAAAACACACTTGAGTAAATACAAACAAATGAAAGGGTATTTGATTTGAGTACCTAAGGTAACAAGCTCTTGCTCCACTCGAAAACAGAGAAGATTTGATATGCAGGGAATGAATCGTGACAGCTCTGACACTCAGACGGTGTCTCTCCGAGTGACGTCACCTGCTTGGCCAATCCCCGCTCTCCACAGTGTACATTAGTTTTCTTCCTTGTCTCAAGCTGTCACTTTAGCTTCATTTCACTGCAGTTGCCAAGCTATCTTAAAGGGGGAAAAAGGAACGAGAAACTATCACAGTGAAGTCAGCATGACAGGCCAAGTCCAGTAATCAAGGTAAATTAAAGGAGATTTTATTTTTAAATCATCTCCTCCACTTTCCTTTTAAAAAACATCAAGCAAAAAAAAAAAGACTTGTAACTTTTAAGCCATTTGAAACAGTCTGTCTTACATGTGTAGACTTAGCATCTTGAGCAATGTATTAATACTCATGACTACTGAAAATCCACTCAGACTTGCAGGATCTACCCTTTTTTATTTCTAACATAAAGGGAACAAACACCTCTGACAGGAGTCAGGAGAACCCTGCCAACTGCAGTCCTGTTTGCTTGGAGCCTTCTTCCACTAAAACAAACACCAAAGGTGAAACCGTGTCTTCCCTAGGTCAAGATTCAGCCGGGGAGTTCACTGTGCCTACTCACTGCTGAACACACAAAAATAGCCAGCCTGGCTCTATAATTCCCAAGACCAAATCTAAGCTGGCCGCAGCAGTAATTGGAGTAGTACCATCCATAACAGCACAAACCCTGACAACCCTGACAACTAGTCCTGTAACACAAGGAGTTATTCAGCCCTCAAGAACAGCCAGAGCATAGTAACGCTCTGGTCATGCCGCAAACTCTCAGGCAGTTTGGTGCGAGGACCAGCAGCGGGAACGTATGAGTTGAATAGTGTCCCAGACATAAGTACTTCTTAACCTTCAAAGTGCACCTGCTCCATAGCTGCCAACCAAACACTATGAAGAAGCATACACAAGATAGAGAAAGTAGTTAAAGGTGTTTGAAAATGGTGACCCTCAGTAGTTTATATAAAAAGGAGGAAAACTGGCATCAGCAATATACTTAAATACTCATTATGACTGATCCATATCTTAAACAACAGCACTAGCACCAACACGCAATCAAACTAGAAGCAGCATCTTCTCTCTCCTATTTTTAATGAACATATTTCTGCTACTTCTACTGATCTGTGTGATAATATCTTTAGGACTTGATATAATTCACTGTTTTGGTGAATTTCATACAATCTCCTGATATTACGGCAATAAGCAGTTATTCAGTGGATGTCTGGAATTAAGCCTATTCCCAGTGTCCTGCTCTGCCTGTACATATCTGTGTACCAAAATCTTTAGACTGCAAATTTCTGAGGAATAGGTACAGCTCTCTTGCTGGACCTAAGGCTGCACGCAATCTAAATAAATAATAGGTATGCCTGGATTATTGCTATTTTACACATATTGTATGACAACATATCTGAAAGATTATAAAGCAAATAAACACATGCCTGTTGTATCAATAGCTAGCAAGTTGGAAATTTTGAAGGGAATGAGTGACAAACTGGAAAAATATACTTGTATCCTTCTATGAATATTAAATGTGACTTTTTCCTGTTCAGCTTTCTATTGCTGCTTAACCTGAATGAACTGAGTTCAATCAAAGGAGGCTGCAAAGGGTTTGTTAAAGAACTGGGCAGGAAAGATGAAAGAATGGCCTAGATAAGGAACATTCCTCAAAATGCTAGTGCCTGGTTTATAGCTGGAAAGAGGGACTCCTTGTGACTAAGGCTGAGAAGAGGAAGATCAGAAGACACTAATCTGTTGAAAGATAGGTTCTACAGATAGTGAGGGATTTGGGAGTGAAGTAAAAAAAAAGTAAAAAAAAAGCTGTCCAGAGTGAGAAAAAGCCTGGAAAATTCGGAAGCAGTCAGAATCGGCCTGCAAAGCAATGCAGGTTGCTCCTCCTGGTTCAGCTGCAAGAACAAGGCAGTGCTGACTGAATGGGGTGCATAAACAGGGAAATTAAGGTGTGCGGATGCGGGTGTAGATCCTCTGCTTTACACTTTTACATGCTAAAAAGTTGCTTGGGGGTCATTTTAATGAGAGCTACTGTTCCAGGAGGACCCATGCCTGGACTTGCAAAAGTAGTCACTGGTTGGTACCCACATGGCCCTGACTTGAGAGCTGGTGGATTAAGGAATTCCACTCCCAGAGAGGTAATCACCTGGCACTGACCAAGGGCAGGAGAGAGAGGAGAGGCATACTGTATTTGGAAGCTCTCAAGACATGACAGCAGCTGTTAAAGAATATAGAAAGGCATGGACACACAATAACATACAAGACTATGTTTCTGTAAGAAGTACCACTGGTCTCAGTTTCTTGTGAGCAATAAAAAGAATATTTATTTATGAGAAATTCTGATCGCTGAGAACGTTGTATATATCTCATCCATTGATATGGTATTGACTTTTTCACTTAGGTCTTCAGTCAAAATCAGTGGTATTTCCCACTGACTTCGATTTGGGTGCAAGTCTTTACATAGTCGCAAGAAATAAAGGTTAGGGAAATATGGGCAGTATCATTATAAACCTAAAAATCTTGTTTTATGTACTGCAGCTAGTATGCTGCTCAATTAGAAGCGGTGTCAGCTTGCTTAGCATTGATTGCAAACAGCCTGCCAATTCTGTTGATAGGAAGCGCTAAAGCGAATGCCATTCACCAGGGGTGCAACAGGCAAACTGGCCTCGCAGCAGCCATCTGAACGCTCCGCTGCACTGACACAGCCAAAATCTGGTCAAATCTGAGAAAGCACAGCTCAGCAATATACTTTCAAATTCTCATGGGTTTGCTTGATTTAAACTTTGCATCTCCTTTTATTTATGGCTTATGTACAGGTGCATGAGACCGTGTTCTCCTTTACGCAAATGTAGGCCCAGTGTAACAGGACCATAAAGTGTAAATGTGATGAAATCTGTTAATAGTTGGGTGAATGTTTAAGGGACAGCTATTGGGCCACTACCCCTATACACAATTTCTGCACACAAAGACAGTAAGATTCATTCTCCCATCTTAAGAAAAACAGAGAGGAAAAATAATGAAAGGAATTAGGTAACTAATCATGCCGTACAAACAGACCTAGACATAGTATACGGTCACAGTGAATGGCTCTCTGCAAAACCAAAGGTTTTATGGCAAAGCAATACAAAATAGTTTTCTAAGCTGTCTGAAAAACCCTTCAGAATTACAAAAAAAATCAGAGTAATTTCATAAATGCTTTATAAACAGGAAGTAATTTACTCACATCTGAATAATTTGATAAACTCTGCACTTACTTCCAGCACTGAACATCTTTTCTATCCTCTGAAAACACAGTGCCCAAAAGAAGTTCTCTGTAGTTCTCTTACATGTTATTATCTCGAAAACAGCCACAGAAATGTATTTGGGCAAGGTTTGGACAAAGGACAGATTTTAGCTTTGTAGCTTCCATTATTCTTAAAGAAATTCAAGCGCTACATCTCTTGTGCTTTCTTTAAGAAGTACTTCATTGCATCCTGTTGCTTTACCAGTAACAGTCTATTTTTGTGGGAAGCAATATAGACCGATGTCATTGTTTGAGATAAAACTGAATTTTTACTGATTTTGAATGGATAGCATAGAGGTGCAATATCAGGTTAGGCACAGCTTTACAACTGAATGGCTGCACAACCTTAGAAGTACCTTAGCTAGTCCATGTGTTAGTTGTAATTGTTGTAAGCAATGACACATGAACAGCGTAACAAGACGATACGAAAAGCAGTTGGCAGAGGTCACTGTGTAACGAGACCTTGAACCAGCCTGAGTTTTGTGGGGGGGGGGGGCTTGTCTTCGGCTTATTATTGAAGTCAGTACCCCAAAACGGACCAACAGAGCCCTGGCAGAGGTAGGTTTCCCCAGCCTAGAGCATGAGATGGTTGGGAGACAACTCTGCTAGTAAGACAGCCCAAAGAAACCTCTCTGTCTGCTGTCCCCTTGTGGCATGTGGCCTCTCCTCCAAACTTGTGTTCAGTCTGGTAACTCTTCAGCAACAAATTCTACACGGTCCCTTTTGGGTAGGAAAAGTCTCCGTTCATCAGGCTCCAAGGTCTGCCTGGATGTTTGCTCCCTGTCTCTTTAAGCAGTCTCCCCTGGTGATCAAGTCCCTGGATTTTCCTCTCAGCTTGTCCCCTCATTTCAAAAGTCTCTTTCCACAGGAATCATCAGCCGTGCTCAGGGGAGGCACGTCTGCTCTCCTGCCAGGGCTTTCCACCTGCCCCACGTAGAGCCAGGACAAGGCAAAGAGAAGCATTTCAGCTCCGCTGTACATTGATCCTCTTTCTGAAGGATCAAAATGTAATGACATTTAGCAGACAAAATGGACATCATCTGATTCACATTTCTAAAATATGTCACCTTTATAGTTATAAGGCTAATGATTATTGCCTAAAGCCAAGAAAGGAGATACTTAAGGCCAAATTGGAATCAGAAGTGATTATATTGAAATCAGTGGAGTTATTCCTGACCACAAGAGTTATCTGCTTTCCTATCACAGGAATAAGAAGCATTTCAGAAAATCTGAATTTTTAAGAAAAGGAGATTCTTGCATTGCTTGCTTTTCCTTGCTTAATGGAGGTCTGTTGCATGAGATGGTACCTTCTTCACTACATTATTTGTACTCCTACCTACGTGGCTATATATTAATTCTTTACTTTGTACCTAATTATGCATATTAAGCTATTCAATTACATTCAGCCCTTGTCCCCACTTCTAAGACCAATGTCCAGGTTTTTTGTTTTTTATCTTAGCATATTTGTCCATGCTTCTTCGGGAAAATGATGTGAATCAGCATACTTGGCATTTTAAAGGTTGGAGGGGAATAGTGTTTAGAATACTTTGTCTGAAACTTCACTAGTTGAAATATTTATTGCTATATATACTCAGGAAGGGTAGATCTCCTGGGAAACAGCATTTGTTGCACTGAGAAAATCCTTAATTACGGGAATAGTGTAAAACCCCATGCAAGGCAGAGGGTATGAGTTAGAGCCCCATTGTAAGTCAATCTCTCACAGAAGCATTATTCTAAAATGCTTTCCATTATTTATTCTACACATCTAAGGCCAAACACACTGATCTACTTGCAGAAGCAGGCACAAATCCACTGAAGTAAATGACCGTGGATCCACTTACAACAACAGTGAATTTGGCCCTTACAAACACAGTTTTATTTCTCCTCTAAGCTAAAAATACCTTTATATTTCAAGACTACCCTTTATTTGAGTTTACATCCCTCAGGACCAACACACAGCAAAGCAGCAAACAGGCTGGAGGGGCTTTAGTGAACAGAGAACTCACAAAATGTGATCACAACATGCTTTACAGCATGAGTAAATCCCAAGGGATCTCCCACACACAATTCCTAAACACTGAGAAGAGTTAAAGCTGTCTGTCTAATCTGTGGAAATGTGAGTTTCAGGCACTGATAAATTGGGATTGCCAAGAATAAACTCACTTTAAAATGCCAGCATTTTTTTCAGAGAAACAAAAAAATGATGAGAATATATTTTCTCAATGTCATACACAGTAATTACCATGTATCCATTCTGGCCCCCCACGCACCCAAATTACTTGGAAGAAGTTGTCAAAGTAAATTGGCTATTCTTTCAACATTGGTAAATTATTCTTCTATTGTGGACTCCTAGCTTGATAATTTAGGATACGATAATTTTCATTTACTTAGTGTCTTTGACAATTTTGGAACAAACTAGTAAGCCATTTCTTTTAGAAACCTATTAGGTAATTATTATTATAAGGAGAATTAGTCTAGTTAGATTAGAGGAAAGCATTGATGGTCATAATACGGAGGTCACAAGGAAAGGAACTATGAAGTGAGATTACTGGGATGTGAAAAATAGCCAAGTCGTAATACACATAACCTACATACAAACTTGATTGTCTTCTCATATCTCTCTTAATCAGTTGTGTTTTCTCTCAAAACAGTGTCATTATGCTGGAGGAAAGGAATCAGAATTATACCAACATCAAGGTGTTACTGACAGTACAAGATCTCCTCCTAATCAGCCTGCCATGCGTTGCTCGTTTCCTCTCGGCCCAGCTATTTCTAGATTTGCTCTTAGTGACTGCCTTCAGCAACCACAACTGCATGCACAGAAACCATCTCTCCCACCTCTCCCATCTCTCCTGTGGTCCCCTGATCAATTCCTCACGTGCTGAATTCATGCCTATGTTGAACACATGTATATCGTCCAGTGGAGCCTATTCACAGACTCAGTTTCCTACAGAAACGGCTGAATCTCTAGGAATTGCTTCCATAAAAAGGGCAACACAGCCCTAAACATGCCGTAAGGACTGGACAAACCTCTGTCATTAACAGCTCTCCTGCACCATACTCACTTCTCTCTCCAGCCTGACCAATCTTTCCATCTTTCTGCAGAGGAAATCCCAGGCCTATGGAGCACTCTCTGTAGTACCTAGAAATAGCAGCAAAGAGAAAGCAGTTTCCCAAACTGTAAAGCAGACTCATGAACACAGGAGGGCTAAAAGAGGGCAGGGGGAGGGAGGGGAGAGAAAGATAGCTCAGCGTAAAGAAAAACCAATTTAGAGTGTAAGTAATGAAAAATATCCTTTGCATCCTTGAAAAGAATAGAACTATTTTTAAAAACAGTGAGTACTTCCTCTGTGAAACAGCTCAGCGTCAGGCCCTAAATGCATCGGGAGCAAATCATTTAGGTAGTTGTATAACGTATAATAGAGACCATCTCTCCATGAATTTGGCAAGAATTTGAGTTAAACAGAGAGGACAACTTTAGTAAAGACTATTTCATATCTTCAGAATATCATGTAGGAGTTTCATTATTTCAGGGAGAGGTGCCACTAATATAGACTTTGAAACCACCAGAAAAAGGATGCCTGTTTGCCCTAATACGCTGGGCCAGATTCAGCAGGGCCACTGGAATGCTCTCTGCTGGCCCAGCCCCAGGTACTGCAGCAAGGCGTTGTGCCTGTGCGGGTCAGGTAAAAGTACAATGCCCCACTCATAGCTCTGGTTAAAAGAGCCTTTCATTTTCTGAAATTAAAAAAATGGGGGAGGAGGGAATGAGAGAGGTGGCTGGAAACGTAAAGGATTCAAAAACACAGTGCACTGCTAAAGAACTGCTTTGCTACCCATGATCTCTCAGAAAAAAACAGAGATCACGGCCTTGAAAAACAAGTGAATTAATATTTTTGCAAAATAAGTTATGTTAGAAAATCATAACCTCTAAGACTAAAACATAATCTCTAAGGGTATGCACAGAAGAGCATACACATATGATATACAGCCACACAGGTCCCTGTGTGGTGTTTGTCATGTTTCTAATAAAGACATTGAGACTTGATCCAGGCTTATAAAAGGAGTATAGCATCTACTTAAGTAATTTGATAAATAATACATCAAATGAATATAAACCCTGCATTTTGGGGGTTTCATTTCTTGTGATTAGGACTAAAAAAGTATACAAACATTTTTCTCTGTGAAGTAACAGTAATGATGAAGGGAAAAACAGAATGACTACGAAGCTAGGAAAAACAGAATGATCTTTTAAATATATTCCTTTGCTATTTATTTTCTTTATTGCAATCACGGTCCCTACTAAGAGTTTTGAATAAATCAGGGTAGATCTAAGTCTCTTGCTGTATTCCACAGAGCAATGCCATTATGACATTTTCCCTGACGCAGGAACCAGAGCAGGTTTAACTGGCTCAGTCAAAATAATAATTCTACATAACTTTGCTGGAACTGAGCACAAACAGTGCCATTTTCATAAAGAAGAGAACACAAAAAATGGCAGTTCAACTGAAACCAATAACAGAACTGCCTTTGACTTTAGTGGGGCTGGATTTCACTCAAACACTTGTAAGCTTATGCGAGACGTTAATCCATGAACTACTCCACTCAGCCAAGAGGGAAATAAAAGCACCCAGCATTGCCCTTGTCCTCTCATCATCCCCAGTTTACCTGAAGTCCCCAAAGGAAAGGAGCTCGCACTACCAAGTATCCCAGGACACACAAACCTGCATACCAGGACTCCAGGCCCTTTGAAAATAAATCTCCCGAGTGCTACAGAACCGCAGGACATCCCTGCTGGTGACTGAAAGGCATGGACTTGGTTTCCAGAGAACGTCACTGGAAGGGCAGAAACGAGGAGTGCCACGTCCCCCGCCTTGCCCAGGGGTCCTGCAGCCAGACGATGCCCAGCCTTGGGCTCCGGCGTCATGGGGCGACAGTGAGAACTCAAAACAGGCCTTGAGCTGCTCTTTCAACATATTGCTGGGCCAAAAACGGAAGCCCACCTTCTGCTGCAAACTGTGTGTACGGGGGGGGGGGGATCTGAGAGCATGTGACAAATACAGTCAAATGCCTTGTCAGGTTCCTTTGCCTTGCAGGGAATAACTGCACTGATTACAAAGAAACATTTCAGCATTTCTCTTCATTCCCTCATTTGATCTTAGTAGGAATGACTCTGATAAAACTGATGCACAGAATCATTTTTGATAAAATACATACTGCCTGTGGAATAATACTGTCTTGGTTGAGGCTCACTCTTGAAAGCCCTTATCCTTTTGTATTTTCCAGCTCTTCAAAACTTTTTTTTCTATTTGTCAGCTCAATTGTATTAGAAGCTTATCCAGATGCCTCTATACTAGGAACAGAAAAAAAAAAAAACTTTGTTAAGATGTTAGGCAGCACTGAATGTAGTTATCATTATTGTGGCCTTTATATCTACATTACAATTTTGTCACAAGCTCAATGTAATATCTAGAAATTCCCTTAAAATAAAAACTAGTGAGTGTGTTATGAAATTACAGCCAGGACAGATGGCCAAATCCTGTCATTGGAAATAAAAGTAATGTTATAAGTGTATAACTCCATTGGGGAAATTGAGTACCATAATAAAGTAGACTTCCACTTTCTGCAATGAAATTCAATGACTGTTGAGGAGTTTAGGGTTTAGAAAATTGAAAAATGAAACCTTTGGTTTTCCGCTGCTGTTTGATGATGTGTAGCAAGTCCCTTTATGGACTGAGGCTAACATCCAAATAGTAACAAGCTTGCAGTGAATAGAGCCCACAGAGGATCAGCTACTAAATCTTGCAATAAAAGCTGTGTGATTTACAGTAAATTCCAGAGGGCTGACAGCACCACAGCTGAGGGCATAAACACTTCTTTCATGGCTGAAGCTTCAGTCAGCTCTGTCTGCTGTGAAGTACAATCGAGCAGTGAGGCATGCTGCTTACCAGCAATGACTTTGATAAATAACTAGGAAGTCCCACTGTTGGCTTAAAACTAGAAGTTGTTCAGTTGCAATTCTGCATTTGTCCTGCTTTAATGGGTATGGAAGTGGCTTTAGCTGTAATCTGTCAGTGATTGATTAGGCCTTCCCGAATCCCTTCCACACTCAGTTTGCAACTCCCTGCTCTCCACAGTTAAAACAAAATTGGTACATATCTGACTGCCCTCTTATGAGGAAAGTAAACACTCTTAATTCTGCTCAAGTGAGTATAAGTTAAATGGCTACAACTGATAAATTGTTGACAGACAACACATCTTAACAATCGAGTACCTAAACACGCAGGTTCTCGTGCAACTTCTGTTCGTTGTTTGATTATGCTGTAGCTTAAAGTCCTAATCAGCATAATGTATTTTATGCATAGGTACAAGAGCCAAGGCTAAAGCGGAGCCTTGGTTTCCTAATTACAGAAGTACTGAGGGCCTAATGCAGGATCATTCATTAACATGCTGTGTAAATTGGACATAATGTTAAACACGTGCATGAATGCCACAACGCTAGTCAGAAAGGAGCGTAGCATTGCTAGAAGAAGCTCTAATAAGGGTTGAGATTTTTAGTCATTTATCTTAGATTTAGATGCATCTAGGTAAAATGCAATATATAAATGATCTGTTTTGATTTAGTAAGGTAGGGGAGTATTTGCTTGCAGTAAAGATTCAGATCAGTTCTTTTAATTTAGTTGGAGACGGCAACAAAACAAAGTAATATTAAATCTAAAAAAAGACACATATTAGAAAGTCAGTATGAGAAAGTCACCTTACCTGATATCAATATAAAACATGCTAAAATTCAAATGGTACCATCAGAACTGCGTAATGACTTTACCGGACCCTGGACACGATTCTCAGTGCATATAGATAAGACACGTTATTGTGAGATTTTATAATTATAGACCTAATAATGGGCAGAGTAGTTCTTATATTGTATATACTGCTGTCCTGTAGGTTTATAACACAGTTATTACAGGCAAACCAGGCTATATAACCTTGCTCCGTGTTGCTCTATGATGCTTAAGAAGGGTAGAGCTAAATATTGGGTGCTGCACAGCCTCAAATCAGAGTAAATTTGATTCTACTTTCGTTGTACTGCCTCAGTTCCATTGCAATTACTGGGAACAGAGAAGGAAAAGAATTGTGTGGTCTCTATTCTTCCTCCACAACAGAATATTTTGCTTTTAACAGAAGTAATGTACCAGACTGGTGCTACTGCATTACATTAGATTGTACTGTCATCAGAATTACTGAGAATTTTACTTATTTATTTTAAAACCCATTTGATTACCTGTATAAGCCACTGTGTTTACTCCTCAAAGATCTATGGAGGGGAGGACCCTCCGTTTTTGACACGGAGGTATCAGCGCTTATGCAAAGCGAAGAGAGACTTTTTTCTGCTTCACGGTTTACAGTTGCTCGACATGGAAGGCAGCAGTGACTGGGGAGAAGGTGATTTCATTCTATAATTTTTTGGGGGTACTTTGCTGCACTCACTCATAATGAACGCTTGGTGTATTTCTCACATTTTTATTGACTGAGCCAAGGGACTATCAAATAAAGTAACATCACCCAAGAAAATGTCTTCTCGTAACAGTAACTGACTTGATTTTAACAAAGTCATTTTCAATCTTTTTTTTAAAGCAATTAAGTATGATTTTTCATTCCTGAAACTGTCCACTTCTCATTGCCTGACCTACATGCATTGAATTGTTCCAAAAGAATTATAAGGGCAAATTATTGTTGCCTTGAACTTCTCTTGCCGTGTCAGAGTAACAAGAAATAAGACATGGGAGTAGGCAGTGTTTGATTAGCTTGAACGTGTGTGAAAAAGAATTTTTACTCCCCTAAGGACTTAGAAAGTAGCCTACGCATAAGTATACAGTGAAGGAGAGATTTGCATACCTGAGAAACAGCAGTTCAAGCAGGAGAATGTGAGGTCAATCAGGAGTAACTAGTTAAGAAATTCAATTGGTGGCTATTTTTCCCATGCTTTTTTATACTTGTGATTTAATACCAGTTGATCTGAACTGCCATTAGTGGCTGCTGAGAGAATCAAAAGCGTAGGTCAAATTCACATATTAGACTGTGAAGCACAGTTACACTCCTGTAAGGTAAGTATTCTACATTTCTTTAAAAGGGACAGAGGTCTTTTTTCCCATTTAGAGTGACAGTCCCATAATAATTGCTTATTATATCTATCAAAGTTCTAGTAATTCTTATAGCATGTTTTTAGCTATATCACAAGAGCTTTAAAAGCTAATAAAGTTACAGCAGAGGTGTGAAGATTTTGAGTCATAATGAATTCTTATAAACCATTTTAGGATTCTATCCAGAGGAAAAAGGCATTGCAGAAAGGATATGGATCTCTGAAACTCTGCCCACTGATTCAGCAAGAATTCATTGGTTTGCAGAATCCAATTTTTCCATGGTTGCAGATTCTAGGCTGGACACAGAAAGCTTATTTACATGAAACTGCTCACTCCTTACTTTATGCGCCACTGTCACCTCTGTGTCTCTCATCCTAGTTCAGCAAAGCCAATTTTACAAAGTTACTCTGCCAATAATCATGCATATTCAGTTGTTACTGATTAATGCTAAACCCTGACTTTTATTTTAAACCAGGTGGTATACACAATTAGTTCATGACTTTACAAAGACTAAAAGCTACTACATGAAAAGCAGTTCTTACTGTTTAGTAACTGGTAAGTAAGTTATATTTTAAATCCCATCATTCAGAAGAGTAAAGTATAATAGTGTAGCAAACACCATCTAATAGTGACACGTTTCATTTGGACAGCCACTTAATTGAGGTATCTTCCAGGGAAACTGTTTAGTCTACCGGCTGTAAATGGCAATGACTACTGCTTAATCAGAACCATTTTAGCATAAATTTCGCCTAATAGGAAAACATTTGCCTGGTGACAAATACTTAAATAGTGTTTAACCAAGTGTTAAATAGTTATAAAATTCTAGCCTTTCCTTTTTAATTTTAATAGTGAAGTGCCAGCTAAAGATTAGAGGGAAAAAATCCAAGATGAAATGCTGTAAACATCCTGCGTTTTTCTTTGGTTTCATTTTTTGTTTTTGCTGAGGACGGTATTTTGTCATTTTAAAGCTTTTTCAATTATTTTTAAGACTTCATCTTTTGGCAAGGAGAAATAATCAAGACGACAGAACATCCACGTATAATCTAATTAACAGACTTCTGCTGTCAACCTACAAAATAACAACGTGATAACATCTACGTGCCCTGCCAAAAGACCTCTTTATTTCCTCCTTCCCCCTGCAAAATGAAAGAAAAATTTGGTCCTACTGCCAATAGCCAGAGATCACCTGCTCATCCCAAAAGAAGAATGGCATGCATTAAAAGACCAACAGAACAACTCCCTTGAATATATTCAAAAAATTTACCTTAAAATAGGTAAGTGCCTGTACTCAACAAAACATTGGTAAAAACGAAAACAACCATTTCAAGGTCTCTTCAGAAGGATCCTACATGTTTACTCAGGAAAATATAACGGATAGAAGTGTTTCATTTTAGCATCCCCTTAAAGAGACCTTACTCCCACCACCCAGTCTGTTATTTCTCAGACAGTACCTAAAGATGGCAAGCACTGTCTTCTGTTCTCATCTACTGTTTCAGGAGATATGTCATCAGGCAGTCCCCTCAGGAGTATTGCTGCTATTAATAATCATAGCTTAAGGATCCAATCCTATAAAGAACTAAGCACCTTAGCGAGAAGTCAAGAGGCACAAAGAACTATTGAAAGGCTGAGCACCTTCCTGGATCAGGCCCTTCAGTACTTGTAGTAAGCACTTGAATCACTCTCATGGTACAATGAGCAGCCAGTGCAGTGCAGTAAATCAGAGTACATGTAAAAGGTTTTCTTGAATAAATGGTTGCATTAATAATATCCCATTTAATTAGCAAAAAAACATATTGAAACATGTCACAGAAAATGTGGCAGGGTAATCTCCACAATATACAGCAGCTGACTAGTTAACTAGATATTATGAAGATGGGTGACTATAACCCAAATATAGAAGTATCCATTCCAATAGGCTGTATGACAAGTAGTCTATTGTTTCATTAATTTCTACTTTTAAAAGTTAATTTCTTCACTTTTTAGTATTAGTCATGTATTATGAGAATTAACATAAAGGTGATGATAATGCATGATCTTTATATGCCATCTTATTAAAATGAAGCTATTTTTAATACTTTTAAGAGGCCTATCAGAAAACACAATTTATATCCTCAAAGTATATTTTGTCAGTTTCAAGTATAATTTTTGCATTCATATTCTTTTATGAATTTTAATGGGGACACTTAAATTGTAATTATTCCTCTCAGCTCAAATGCAGGTAACAAATGGAATTCAATCAGTGTTTGCGCATAATGACCATCATTAAGAGAGAAATAATAATGACATTCTCTCTGCATTAAACTTGCAGACTCTTTACACAATGATCTGAATCCCATTATTGATCTCCATGGAGATATGCAATTGTCACCTATTCTGCATAATATCTGAATGTTAAATACATTTGTTTGGAACAAATATTTTAATGAATACAGTCAGTTCCACTTAATTAACTATCTGATAACTGAATATTTTTGCTTAATAATTGAACATGGAACATCAAAATTGTCCTATTTTTTAATCAAATGCACTTGAGGTTAGACACAGACATTCATTTAAATGTTCATAAAACGTACATATAGTTTAAAATTCCCATTCGATTTCTTTAAAGCATACATATTAAGATACCAGCAAAGTATTTGGAAATCACTTTTTTCGACCTTTGTTTTTAATAATCCTTCTGAAAGCTTGAAATGAAATCTGTTTCACTCTAAAAGTATCTCTTTCCTTACGTGGCCCATGGGTTTGTTACCAAACGGTTGCTCACAAAGGTTTGAACACTGGCACCGAGCTCGTCTGATGTCTTGGGAGAAACGGGCATCGAATTATTTGTTTCAAGAACCAGATGGCTATAATTATGTGGATTTTGTATGCACACATTAGAAATGAAGAGCTAAGAAGGTATATTACATGCTTTGGACCTACCAGCCATGAAAAGGGTGACCAGAGCCATTTTGCTCAGCATTCTGAAATTAAAAAAAACCTTAAATGTAGAGCAAAACAAAGAACTGAAGTCGTTGTGCAACCATTATTTTATACTGACCAAGAATGTCTTACCAATTCTAACTTTAAAAGTAGGTTTCTGCTTTAATAAAGACTGTCGAATCCAATCTTGTCTGACTAAATTAGGCACCTGAAAGTAGACTGAGTAACCCCCATCGGCACGCAGTGAACCTGCTTCCAGAGGTAGCCATCTTGTTAAAATGAACACTTGTGGTGGCACTGGCTATGGGAGAGGCCAGTAAGAGCTGCCTCAGAGGAAAGTATGAGAAATCCCATAGTGGATAATTAAAAAATAACTTGGCTATAGGGGAAGATTCTTCCCATTCTCAGTAGCTAGCTAATGCTGTGAAACACGAGGAGCTGTACACTTTATTTAAGGAAACACTGAAACTGTGGATTTTTTCATTATCCATGTAAATTTCTAATTCTTTCTTGAGATCCTGCTGAGCTCTTGCCTCAATGATGTCTTATTGCAATGGCGTTCTGCCATATCTATGCATTCTGTAAAAATGCTCATTTAATAGGAGAAAGGGCAAACAGATAGACTGATCTACATTCCCTGCATCATTCATTATTTTATTTATCATGATCCTTTTTATGTGTCTCCTCTTCAGAACTCAGAGCCTCAAAACCTGCAGTCTTTCCATGTTTCTATTTCTGTTCTGAGGCCACTTAATGGATTTGGAAAAGCTTCATTTCAAATCCAAGTCCCAAATTAAACTCCATAGGCATGATAATCCACAGATGGATGCAGAATGTGGTTACTATACCACCACTTGGTCATTTGCTTAGCTAAGTGGCCACTTATCTGTCTCAGTTCTTGCTCAGCCCTAAACCTCACTGGCAAAGATCTGTCATAACTTTTAATTTCAGACCTGCCAGCCTGAAATCCACTCCAACTGAAATCAGTAGCAACATTTTTACTAATATCTGGCAGAGCAGATTATAAATGCCATAAAATGCCAATCGCATGCATTACATTCTGAGCAGCCAGAGCACAGGACAAAAGGAACAAACAAGGAGGGGTGGAAGAGAGAACCGAAAGCCTGTTTTCTACCCTACCTGTATAGCACGCGGCAGCCCAACAGGATTCCTATTTAGTGATGAAACAACCCTAGAACAGGGTTTCTAGAACCAACTTTCTGTAATATTAGCGCTTAAAGATACAACATGGGGTCAAAGAACTACAACCACCTCTAACATAAATTAAATTGAGGAATACACTATCTTTTTTTAAAAAAGCTCAAATCTATCTGATTCTTATCAAAATCAGTCAACACACTTGCATCAGTTTCATGGAAGTTAGAATTAGTGCTAAAGCTTCTAGTTCATGTTTAACTCACCCACCCACTCGGCATATCTTTTAAAGACTAAGTGGAATTTCCTACCAGTTGCGCTTCATATCTCCACACAAAGAAATAGCAGATGTACAGTGAAATTAGTGAAAAGAAAAGCAAAACCTTTAAAATGAGAATACTTTTGTATGGGAAAATACATACAATGAAACTAAAGCAAGCTTTAAAGTTACTGGGAGTACCAGAAGCAGTGTGCTTGAGTGCTTTACTCTTCCTCCTCTTTCTCTTTCAAAATGAACCATAAATTAAAGAGAAATAAATATTTTAGCAAGTGCTATATCCAGGATATTTGAGGGTCAGGCATGAAATGGAAGATTTTGAAACATCAGGAGAAGTACAGGGGAAAAATACTAAAGCAGACAAAATTAGAAAACCAATTTGAAAAACATCAACTAAAAAAAAACTGTACCAGAATTTTTGAGCTTAATATGATACAGAATAGCATTTGATCCGCATTACTACAAACGTTCTTGAGTAGCTGCACAATATACTTGCTATGGACTATTTAATCAGGATCCTTGTACATCATTTCCAGCCTGGGTGGTACCGGCAGTATTTGTATATCTCTATATTTGATCATTCCCTCTATATTATACAGCATGCATGACATCCCATGGATGGATGCAGAATGTGTTTACTATACCACAACTCGATCATTATCTTGGGCGAATGGCCAGAGTGTGTCCCAGCACTTGCTCATTATTATGGGGGCTGCATACCAGTAATTGATCACTCTTCCAATACTGTACAAGAGCTCTTGGGGTGTGTGGAGGGGGAATACATTCTGTATGTAGATTCTACATTTATTTTGTTTTGGACAGTGAAGTATACAGAGAATGAATTATAAAATGCTCATGTCCTCGCTATTGTTTGTTGGGGGAAGGAGCTGTTGTTTTGAGAAACAAAAATAAAACAAAAGCATCCCACAAGACTGAGCTATGACATGGCAAAAGAGTAAATGCTACGGAGAAAGAATAATAATATTACCCAAGGAATATTAGTAATGTAAAAAGAGGGAAACTGATATTGATACACACATTTTTTAAGAATGCACAAATACAGAGGAAAAGACAATGTTGTTACTGCATACAGACAAAATACGTAAAACAAAATCAGGAAAGGTTAGGGTGGGTGCCAAGGTGGTTGGGTAGTAGCATCTTCACTACACGCTTTACATCAAAGGCAAAGAAACAACTCTATTAGACATGCTTAACCAGCATTTTCCAATTCTGAAGTGCTGCTTGGCATCTCTAACCTTCTCTAGGTAAGCCCATGGGGTGAGCAGTAGTGCCACTATTGATGACAGTGTTCCAAACACAAATGTATTTACTAAATCGAATTTTGAATGGGATGGGAAAAAGAGATTGCTATAGGCAATAAGGAGGGATGGGTTTAATCTTAGCAGTTTAGCCTGTGCTGTCACAGACAAGAGGCAAACTTATGATTTTCAATTGACAAAGTTAAAAAGTTAAAAAAAAAAGAAATACAAAATATAACAACTACTATTAGTCAGAGATAATGCTATTGTATCCTGATGCTTATTTGCACTAGGTCAGGTCCTATCATTTTTATAGAAAGGGAGAGAAACAAGTCAAGAAACTTTATTTCCTTGACTTGTTCAGTATGGTGTTCTGTATGTGATTCATCCCCATTATTGACTTGGCTATTTGTCAGTCTGTGCATTTATTTGTTTTCAATGTGCAGTGCCAAGATTGGCTAGGATGCCATCTTTACAGCATTATTTTTTAAGGGGTAACAATCGCAATATCAGTAATATTGCAATATATTTATAGACAGAGCCAAACAAGAAGCTAAAATATAGGGTGACATTATACTAGCACTATTACACCAAATCAAGGCAGCAAGCAATGACTAAGAGCGTGTCAGCACTTCACTGGCTCTTCATTTGTCATAGATACTATAACAAAACATAACAAACAAGTCAATTCCTGCCAGGTTAATTTTTTCCAAGGACAGAAACTCCTTCATTAGACCTGTAAACATATTGGCCCAAGCAAAGGCCTTACAATAGCTTCACATTGCATTGCCTAAGGGAAGTATTGCTGAAAACAGCTAAAAAACAAAGTTGCTCCAAAGTCATCACTATCCAAGGCCACACCATTATAAAGCCGAACTACAACTAAAGATGAGATTCCTTTTCAGACTAACTAAGAGTCTTAGAGAAGATGGCACTGGACAGGTTTTGTAAAAAAGAGGATAAATGTGCCTGGCTTCTATACTGAAGCATGAAAACAAAAGACACCGGCATTTGTTTGGAAGGCATGAAGAACCTAAAAACTATAGCCACGGTTCAATGATGCACTAAAGCTGGTATTATGCACCCTACTTTTTGACCGTAAACACATTGTAAACACAGGACTAGGGAGTGCAGGTCGCTTTTAGCCAGAAGAAAAGCGTAAAGATGGCATGAGTTTTGTACCATGTTCTAGCTAATTAACAGAAAGTTTTTACCTGAATCAAATCTGTATTGTTGGGCAATCAAGCAGGACATAGATTGTAGAACCACAGTCTAGAAAGAAGTGCCATATGAAAGAAGTTGGCTTGGGAAGAGACAGGGTTGTGGAAGGCATGCAGAAAGCTTTCTCACGAGCTAATGCACAAAGGCAGGAATGTACTCTTCCAGAGTTAGCGGCGTTTGCCCACGGCTGTTCTTCAGGTGGTTGCCAGGTTACTGACTGAATTCAAACAGTTGGTGAGCATGTAGCCAGTGACTTGGCAGAAGAGAGGATGAAGATATAGAAAGAGCTGTAATCTCACCATTTATATGAGAAGGGTCCAGGCACAGTAAAGGTGTTTGAAAAAGGAGAAGAAGAAAATGAGGAAGCAGTAGCTAAAAGGAAGAGAAATGAAGAGAGGAAAATTTTATTTTAGTTACGGCCAGAGCAGATACGAAGGAAAAGTTGCCTGCAAGTTCAATGAAGGGGTCATGTGCAGATCCCTAATTTTGCAATATTAACTTCAGGTACTTGCTAAATACCCATTTACAAGGGACTAGAAGCACAACCCGATTAGTTACTATGTCTCAACCACAGGGAACAACTCTTCAAGATGAGGGATGATGCCTCCAAGGGTAGGCATGCTCAGTTAAAGAGAATTTAATTTCTGGAAAACAGCTTCAAAATGCAACAAGAATTCCACAGTGAAGTGACAGTCCACTTTCAAATATTACATGAGCAAGGAAAGAGGCTACACTCATCAGATAAGCTATTCCTTGGGAATTATTCACTCAGCTCTAATTAACACAACAAACAAATCTGCCTTATCAGCAGGGCCTCACGAAGCATATTGAGATTCCCTTGTTGGAGCTGACTGTGGAGATGAGGCTCCCATCTAGCTATTCTGCCTCCTCTAACCATGGTGTTGGTGAGAAGGATGGTAAAGGCAAAAAAGTAGGGAATAAAAGGGGATCAACTGTAAGGACAGGAGATGGGAAGCTTGCAGAGAATAACCCAGGGAGCAAAGCACAGTGGTAACAGTTCCTGAACTTGCTATATCTTGGTTCTTGAAGCATTCAGAAACAGTGAGGTTCAACACAGATAAAGAGGAGAAGACCCTAATGTCAAAGACAGATATTGCCATTTCCTCCAGGGCTAGGTCTTAGAAATAATGTAAGCAGTTCCAAAATGCTTGGACTCGCTTGTGAGGTGGTTCTTTATTTCTGTATTTCTGCTGCTCTTTCTCCTACCAATTATCTTTCCCCCCAGAAAATGGTGACATATATGCCTCTTTTCACACCCTCTGCACAGTATTGATCCTCTCTTGTAAAGGATAAGCAGCTGTTGAATACTTGTCTGCAGGGAGGACTGACAATGCTTTTTCTTTAGGTGCCAATCCCCCTTGAGATACAACTGCATGAGTACTTTAGTTTGGATCAAGAGTGCACTTTTGAAGCAAATCACTTGATCATCCTCACTAACCACACTTTGCATTGCAGAGTTTGGCTAACACTAAACCTGAATATGCCCTACAGGACCTCATGCATTGTGCTCCAACTACTAATAGGTGTCCGGTCCTTATGACCGGACCACGGCAAGTCCAAACCAAACCCCTTGTAATGTATCCTGTGGATATTGAGTCCTCAGTTCCATCTTTTTTGCCTAATAAATCCATTCCTATTGCTTTGCTTTACTTACTAACGTAGACATAGCCAAAGTCTTTGCCAAACTACTCATGCTAGAATCCCTTTAATTAACGATGTAACAAATTACTTTATTGTATCTCTTCACTGTATAGAAATTAAAAATGGATGTCTCTTACATGTTACTTCCTTATTTGTGGTACAGTAATCATCTAGACTTCGTAAAGCCGCGTCCAGTCTGTTTCTTCCAATTTCATTCCAAATACTGAATGGATTATAAACTCCCAGAGCTGCCACAGAGAGGAAAAATAAACCCAAACTTCTGTGGCTTTTATATCTAGCCATTAAACAAACAGACATCAGTGAACTTCCTCCACTGTTCATTGACAATTCCAGTGAGGTTTTACTTTGAAAGTATATTTGGTCTCGCTACCATGGTCCGTTCACCCAGCCCTAGGCTGCTGGGACCTTTATCCTGCAGCATTTAGAGGGAGCACTTGTCTATACAGAAGAAAGGTTCAAAAGGAAGAAAGGAAGCACATGTTCAAGACTTCCAGAGATGAAATAATAGTATTCAAGCTTTCAGAAGCAATTTGAATCTATTTTATCAAATATATTGGGAAAATAATTGTAACATATTTAAGTCTGCTTAGATTTTGACACAAACCATAGTCTTAGTTTACTGTGATGTAAGCTTATTGTTAACAATCTTGGTTGATAAACTGAGTTAAAACTAGTAAGTTTTAGTCCTGAAAGGATGACAGTAGCTGGAAGCCCACTCTAATAGTTTGGGCAGTTCAACCTTCTCCAGCCCTACACTTCTGTCCTGTAGAAGTCCTTGACACACACTTTGCAAGTCAGGTTTCCTTTTGTGGGTGTAGAGGAAATGGCAACAGACAAGAGCGCTGTCAGCATTTCACTAACCCACATGAAAATCCAAAAGAAGACAATACTGAAAGCCAGCATCACCTTACACAACTTCATGTTCCTACTGTTAAACAACCCTCCCCCCCCAGGTAAGGTATTTCCTCAGAATGGCCTTTTTACACCTTTTCCCTCTCAGTAGTTACACTGAGGGACAAACTAAATCACGTTTCCTGCCATTTAGCATAGGCTACATGATAGACACATACAGTCACCATGGTGAAATGCAGAAATGTATACCTTAGCTTACCTGGTAATAACTTGAATATTTTTTTGATCTGTCTCGTCTTTCCAAATCTGAATACAGACAATTCTGGATAGAGAAAAGCTATTGAGGTCAATAGGTCCTGCATTAGTCAGCCAGTTGCCTGAAAAATAGAAGTTACATATTGCATGATAAGGTTCTTTCATGAGTTAATTTTTCAGAGTGAATCAGATGATCAGGTTCCCCAAAAACATGTCAAAATTGCATTTTTCAAGCTATTCATGGGTGGTATTTCCTCCCCAGCATCCTTCTGGCATAGATGAATCTAACATTTGGTGATAAACAAGTTAGGCTGTCTGGTAAAACAAGAGTCCAGTGGCTGTAGCCTTGTACTTATTACAAAAAATTATACTAAACAACTGCTAAGATAAGTCTTCACAAGAACAATTCAAAAGATGAGCCTGTCTAGTACATCAAGAGTTTTGTGAATAGTGGCATTCATTTTTGGATATAACTTTCAATGATGATAAATGTTATCATCTGGTTCATTTGGCATTTTATTCCACAAGGCACCAGCTCTTAAACACGAATAAGTAATAGACCAAAGTTACACATTTCATCCATTTGCAGTGAGTTTCATGACATGTATGTTCTTCTAGCTCACAGATGCCATAGTGTCACACAGTAAGAGGAAGCAAACTCTCGCAAAGTAATAGCTTCAAAGACTTTGACACATGAAGGACTTTTATTTTTCACATGTAATGGAATTTTAATATGAACTGTGATGTGTTTTCCCCTATCTACCTAATGGTTAACTACCAGTATAAATACCACAGTTTGTTTAAAGTTAAAATAATCAGATGCACACAGCAATATCATGTAATTGCTAATACGTAACAGTGTCGTTTTAATTCTTTTACTCCACATAACTGCTGTAATTCATCGGCACTGGATAAGTTATTATTTTCACTTTGCAAAATGCTTAAAATGTAGAAAGGGCAACGTAAAATTTACATGCAATAAAAAAAATCCTTCAAATTATCGTTCTTTAAATATCACAGCCCATTTGCTTTCATTCACATTTTTTCTTGTGAACACCAAAACAAATGAAAGTTCAGTTGACTTTTTATACATTAAAAAGAGAACCAGATAATGCTGTTCATGAGAATATACAGAATGTATGACTACAAGAAACGGTAGATCGCTATAGCTGTGATGGTCTCAGAACACAAGAAGTTACAATATGTAAGTAGATGTAACATCCTTCATTAGACCAGCAGCCTTGATTGCAAGAAAGCCTTCTACCTATGCTGAGGTATACTTACACTATACTTACAGTATGGCTTGGCACCTGTCCTCACGACAGCCAGATTCTCATGGAAACTAGTAAGAGCTCTGCTGGAGCAGAGTCTAAAGGGCCTCTGTGGTCTCCAGAACACAGCAACTGATTTGCATTAAGTCTTAGACAGAATTTAAAAGTAGGATGTCTTTGAAGGACATTTGAAGATTTAAACTTTGCCAACTGCACTGCTCATTGCTCATATATCTGTGATACATACTTTTGGCACAAATATACACCTTGTAAAATCATTTCGAAGGATGACTCTTTTAATACAAGATAAATACATGTGACCTAGTGTTAATTACAGATGCCAGTTATATCTTGGGTTCACAATGGGGATCATGTCATTGACATCATAATAGGTGACAGCCAACAGTTCTTTGGTTCCCATTATTTATTTATTTAGGATGATTTGCATCTAGCTTCCACCAGTGATAGAGAAATGTCCCAGTATCCACTGGTTCAGGAATCCATGAATCATATAAAGTCACAGAAAAAACAGAGATGCAGAGTCCTACTTGTAAAAACACTTCATTCACACTTTGCATTACTTACTTATTTGTGTAAAACAGTCACGTTGAGGTGATCCCTCATTTATCTTAGTAGTGCACACAAACCCTAATATAGTATGTGGAGCAAATATTCCCATGGAATGCAGGAGGTGTTGGACATTTGCAATTTGCACATTTTAGTTGATGATCAAGCAACAGTTTCAGGTCTGTTCTGTGGCATACTGTGCCTGTGGACGATATAGGTTCTTGGTATAATTTAGATTCCTTTATAGTCTACCTAATTTATTGCAGCTCCTCCAAGCTGTACACGCATAGAGCTCAAATCATGTACCTGGAGTCTTGCCCTAACATGTTTCTTACTTAGCATGTTCCTTGACACAGATGTTTAAGACTTCCCCTGAGTTGTCTATCATAAAGTAGCAGATTCATCCCTCAGGGAATTGTAGGGACCTTTAACAGCTCTCTAGCTCTGAGAAAGGGGCAGAAGCAAAGGCGAGACACAGAGGTGCTATAAGAATAATGGATGTTTCAGAAAATTAAATTATGTAAGTATTTTAATGAATTAATTTATAATGTGCAGCTTGGAGTTCCTCTTTCCTGGAGCACCTCAGGACCTGGGGTACCAAGCATGGCTATTTGTGCCTCATAGAAGATGAATAGCTCCTCAGCTGCTGAAAAAAACGCAAAATGACAAGCTCAGAAAAGTAAACAAATGCTCTTTGGAGGTATGAATAGTAATTTTTTAATGAACACATTTAAACCCATTCTTTTCACTTTTCACAAGACTTTAGAAATATTACTTACACCTTAATACACAAATGACGCATTCAGACTATCAAACTTCAAATTAAAGTGTTGCATCATCTTTTTCTATGAGGTATAATACAAAGGCTTTATGTTTACTAAAACTTGCTATGTAAAACTGGAAAGTTTTCTTACCCTGCTAATTAAAAATCAGAAGCCCAAACAAACCTAAAGGTCCAAAATCAAAGAATCTAGTAATAAAATTTCAATCTACTGTACTGAAATAATATTACGGGCTAGATCTTCAAATGATGCACATATCTGTACTCGAAGTTAAATCAAATAGAAATCTGATTTTAATAATTCTATAGTTCTATATAACAAAAGCCTACTAAACTCCGACAAAGAGAAAATTAAAAGCACAAACAGCTTACTAAGATAATATTGCAGCTTTGTAAACCTACTGTAAGCGACAGATCAACATTTTCAAGTAGGGACGAAGTGAATCCATTAGATAAAATACTGCCATCATTACCTATTTTTAGCAGCAGTAGTAAATACAGTCATTATGATGATGAATAACTAATGAAATGGCAGGCCCAGGAAACAGCAATGCAAAGCTTTCAAGAAATTAAAGAGTCAGGTCCTGGAATTGTACATATTACCAAACCAAGTCCTATTTACCTTACTCGGACAAATCCTGCTCACCAGTAGGACTTTTCAAATGACATACAGCATATCATAAAGCCCAATCAATGTAAAAAAAAAAAAAAAAAGTAACAAGTCAGAATTTGAAATATTTCACAGTAGACATCACATCTAGTGCTAAGAAGAATTGCCACAGATCCTATTCTTTCACACAAAACTAAAACATGTTCCTTAATTTAAAAAACATTTCAAATAATGCTTAAATAGAGGGGAGTCTTGCTCCATCCACTTTCCCCATGACTTGCTAAATTGTATTTATACTCCTTACCAGGTATTAGGTAGATATAGTAAAGTTTGATAAATGAGGCACACTTTTGCACTGATCAGATGATTGTCAGAATAGCTTTACTATGTTAGCACAATGACTAAAGGCATTTGACGTATTATCTTATCGCTGCCTCAAAAATCATTTTAACCTTTTCCAAATTTTGAGGATATTTTCAGAAGTACGTATCCAGAAATGGACTCTTGTGGAGACACACTGCCAGTTTAGGCACTTTTGGAGATATGACCTTCCACCTGCTGTGTGCGTTTTTTGCTTTCTGTTTTGTTTTTCATCAAATACTGAAACTGCCTGAATGTCTGAAGAGTGCCAGAACGTTAATCGCAAAAAATAAATGCTTGATTTTTAAGAACAAATAAAGTACAATATCAAGAGAAATCATGTAAGTGATCAAAATCCCAGCAATATTTTCATCTTTACCTAAATGTGTCACCTCTGGAAAGTAGGGTTACTGGAGTCTGTGTTTGTTCAATCTCGTTCCTTCTACTGGATCTGCCATAAAGACTGAAGAAGTGCTGCTCTTTCTTTGTGGCTAGGCTTGGACTTGAAGCAGTGACATAGGCTCTTGGGAGGACTGGAGAAGGGTAAAAAGAAAACATACCTAGATAGAGCACCTTGTAGAATTTGGGATTTTATAAGTGAATTATTTTATACGTATCTACTTCTAAATCTATTTTCAACAGGAGGCACTCCATTCTCTAATCAGGTTTGAAGTTAACTCCAAGATATTGTTTGGACAGTGAGCTTCAACTATTTGTAACAGTTGTCTCAGGCTACCAATATATACAATACCAGTTTAAAGTACATTGGATAATGAATTGTTCGTTAGAGCTGTGCTGATTTTTTTACTGGATATAAGAGGGGATTGTTTTAGTTTAAATATTTCTAAAAATATATATTTTTTAATTTTAATAACACTACATGAATGTCATTTTCTGTTTATTTTTCAGATAATTATAATTAATTTTTGACAAACAAATCAATGTAATATTGAGAGCTTTTAAAGGGTACTAATGTTTTGCTGTTTTCAATAGTTATTGGTTAATATATAATGGTTCCATTACTTTTCAATTTACAGCATTTATCTAGTCATTAAATGAAAACGCTTTCAGTATCATATATTTTGTTAACCTGAATGACGTTTCTCCAAATTTCATTTACATTTAAACAGTCCTATAGCACATGTATCTTCAAACCTGATATCAAGTAAACATTAATACTTTCACTTTATTTGCCTTTTGCATATGGGCAGTACTAAGATAGGTAGGAAGGTGGGTAAATCTCCCCATCTCCCAAGACATGACATTTTCTTTAGTCAGTTAAATGGAATACAGATAGATGCTCATCTCATTCTAAAATCAAGGTCAAGAAGCTTAACAGAGTAATATGATACTCTTTTGCTAGAAAGGTCTATGTTTTCTGGTCCAGACAGAATTTTAAAGCCATTTTATGATATGCAGCCAGTACAAAGACACTCTGAAAATTGGTACAATCATTGATGGGAAGATCACTTGACCATGGAAGACCATGTAATGATAGGCGATTCTCCAAAGGATGTCATGGAGAAAAATAACATCCTTAAGGCTGTCTTAATTTTAATGAGCAATCATTTTAACTTCTTGGACCTTCTTGGGCCTCTGAAGAGCTTTAAATTGACACCTGCAAACAGCCAGCCTCAGAGTACCAGCCTACTTACCTTGTGCTGTATTACATACTCTACACATCCAGCCAAGGATTTAATTCCACATACTGGAAAATTATATAGAGCTAAACGGTGTGCATGTTCCACAAGCAATAAAATGTTAATAGGACAATCCAGTACACTGAAACACGGATTCTTTTAGCATGTTTTGTTTTCAGTATCTTCATAACTATGAAAACATAGCCCTGGAATTTATATCAGAAAAGTAACAAAATAACAATGCATGCTTCTCAATATATAGTTAGATAAGACAAATACATCTAGACATTGCATTCAGTCTTGTCTGTGCACAAGGAAAACACTAGGTATTCTGAGGGGACACTGAATGAAGCAATCCCAAATAGCTAAACAACTTTCAAAGAAGCAGTTGTTTTGTTCCATCAAAGTGTGAATAGAGACAGCTTGAAGAATGTCACAAGGACAGAAACAAGGGCTAATATAAATCACCATGAAAATGGACTGTGATAGAAAATATTTAAAATAATGGAGGGTTCCTGAGTGATTAGTTAGGATTTTAATTCTTTCTCATTATTTCTGTACTAGTTTTCCCATTCTTGAACGATAGCCATCTGGGATTGATTGAGATTATTACTCCCCTTTTTACTTCCTCCTTCATCTATACTGAAAGTAAGTCCCTGGAGATGAAAATGACACAGTATTCACAGGGTTAAAATACATGTTTCTATATTCCCCTTTTTATTTCCCATGGATTACGTTTTCCCCAAGGTGAAGTTTCTGAGAAAGATTCTAATTTGGGGCTACAAAAGCTTTGTCCCAAGCATGCACAATCTTTTATATCCTAAACACATATTATATCAGGTAGAATGAAATCAATTGGATGTGTAAATTCCTTAAATAATAGCAAATGGAGCAAATTGAATTTCAAAGGGAAAAAAACAGTGAACCTGAAAAGCAGTGGTACGAAGGTCATCAGCAGAATTAACAAAAAAGTCTGGCAAAGTTACAGTTAGGCAGTCAGTAATACTCTATTGATCAGACTTTCTCAATCAATGATGCTGTGCCTAGATTATTGATGCAAAGGTATTAAGCAAAATTTTATTTCAGCTAACTTGTTGGCTCAGATGTCAACTGAAAGTCATTTCCCCAGTCAATCAAATATACGATAAATCTGAGCAGAGTTAGTTCTTCAACAGCTTTAAGTATATCCTGTTTTCCAACTATATAATGAGCTTTGAAACGGCAACATTTAAAAGAGTGTTTTAACTAGGAAGAGCAAAGATACAGCATTTCCAGAAAAAATATACAGCACCAAAGTAGGAACTGAGAGGAAACAGGAAGAAAGAGATATTCCGTATGGCATGGGAAATTGGCAAGTTAACATGGTAAAATTTCTGAATCCAAATAGATATCTGCCGTAGATAGCTGCCGTACAAAAAAAAACAGAACATTTCCCTTAACCTTAACTTGTCCATGTCAGAAAGCCCACCACTCACAAAATGGTCTCTGCTGCAGGAAGACCTAGTGTAAAGCAGATGGGTTACTGCAAGATAAAAGAAAGCCCTACAAAGAGAAGGGCAGTGGCAGTCTAGACAGTACCCATCCGCCCTATGGTTAGTTTTCTTGCAGCTGATGGCTCCCCAAAAGCTTAAATTTAATCTCTAGCAACTTAGTGTACAATCTGGGAAGAAAAGGAGTATACAGCCTAGAGGTGAATATGCACATGCATTCATGTAAATGCAAACATTCATCGGTAAACAGCATTCTCACAAGGAACGTTCATCACAATGATGCCAGAATTCAATGTGAGAACATGTTTGAGATTTGGAGTTCATTAAAGCTTCTTGTTTTATGATCTGGTGCTCAGTCTGATCCTAAAAATGAACTAACCAGGCAAAACTTAACAATGAGACATGACTAGGAGATCCAGGAAGAGAGTCAAGAGCGCATTTATAACAATAGTTCGGCAATTACTACTGAGGAGTTCACCTATCTCTCCATCTATCAGTCACAATCTACAAAACCGTTAGCTATAGTAAACCAAAAAGAGTACTAAGGAAATGTGTGTGCTTTTGCAGGTTTTGTTAGCTTACTGAAAGATGTAATTGACTTTAATAACCTCAAACCAAATTCAACATAATATTAAGATCAAAAGAACTCATTTATCAAAGAAAATGCAACACAGTTTTACTTCATACTTTTTTTCTTACATTATCAAAGTGAACAGACTTACAGTATATAAATTATATTGGACAGAATTCATAAATCTTGAATTTCAAGCAAAAATTTACATCTTAAAAATAAAATTTCCTTATGAAGGAATAAAAGATAAAAGGTTTTAAGAAATTAAAAAAGAAAAATAAAAAATGAAAGAAAAAGACAAACATTTGAAAGTATTTTCTGGTGATAAATTTCTGAATGTTCTGTAAGAACTATCTTGCATGATGAATTCTAAAGAGGTTTCTAGAAAGAAAGTGTATTTCCATGCATTACAACTAATTCACTAGAAAGTTCTTTGATCCTGGTTTATTTGCAATGATATTCTTCCCTTCTCTCCCTTAAACTCATACAAAACTAGGATCTGGGAACAAAAATTTAGCTATAACCACTAAAAAATTAGATCAGCTATCAAAAATGTTTCATAAATGAATTTAAATTTCATTGAACTCTTTGAGGGAAAAGCCTATACTTTAAATTAATTATTTCTGCTTTGTTAATTTGTTTTGAATTGAAAATAGATTAAAGTTTGACAACTTTTCAGTTTTCAGACTTACTGTCTCAAAAAAAAAATCAAAAGCAACTCAATTTCATGCCAGTATACACCACTTGAGGACAGCCTTAAAATAAGGCTGTTGAATATTCATTTATAAAGATCTGTGCCTAGGTCATACCTGATTCAGACTGTTGTGGTAGTTATTCATATCCAGTTATTTGACCAAACTAGCCTCCTCTATGAATCCCTCCACCAACTCCTACTTCTTCATTACATTCTGTTGTCAATCTTAAGTACCTTGTCTTCACTTTCAAGATCTTCTGTGATCTGTCCACATTGTTCCATCTTTTTTTTCTATAGAAATACAGACTTTCTTTGATCAGCCCATGATTTAAATCTCCAGTCACGGGACCCGTTCTCAGAGCTTCCAATTGATTCCTACTTCAGGTTCCCCCAGCAGTGCCAAGCCTCCTGGAAAGCACTTTCCAACCAGGGCAGCAACCGATGCCAAGGGATCACAGCTCAACTACTGTTTTATCATTTTTTCCCCACAGCTTCTCTGCTTTGTCTCTTCACTTAAAGTACACATACACTGGTCAACTTTTGGTCTGTCTTTAACACCTGCTGTAACAAATAACTGGTTTGTGATCGGGCTACCAGAGTTAATGATAATACAAATAATAACAACATGTGCAGAGTATTTCCACGTACACTTACCTTCTGTTTGCCCTTCATGTGTGGTCAGCCAAGTAGATTCAAAGTTAGTAAGTTAATGATATTAGAATTAGAGACAATTCCCTAACTTTGGACATTTAAAAAAAAAAGACTAGTGTTGGCCAATTGGATAACCAGAAGCAGTAAAGGTTTGGTTTGTATAAATTACAAAAGCAGTTTGTTTGTATAAAACAGTTAAGTTTGTATAAATTACAAACCTAAAGGGCCAGTTATTACTTATATCATGTTTGATTGCTTCTCAGCCAGTATGAACACTACTCTTTTTTTTCCAAAAACTACATAGCAGACCTACAGTTCTAATTCCCTACCATCTCCTGTACTGCTACTGAAATCAAAATTTAGCAACCTTCATGGCAACTGGATACCCAAGAACTTTTTTCTCACCTCCTAGTTTTCTTAATTTGCTTCTCTCATTCTCCTTCCATCTTTTGTTCAACTGCGACAAATGTTTATTTATTTGGAATAAACTCTGCTCAGTCTCTCTCCTTCTGGATTAGTGATTTTTTTCTCATTCCCACTCCTAGGATTTTGGTAAATGTTCTCCCACCACTATTTTGCTCGGTCACTGAAAATTACATTGAGTCAACATGAAGAGTTAAACAATCATCCCCCAGATACTTTTTTCCTGTTTTGCATCTTGGCCTTCATAAGCCTGACAAATGTCTCATAAGTGAACAGAGGCCTTGTTTTTATTTCTGCCGAGTTTTTTTTTTTTAATAAAAGTTAGAAAACTGATTCTGTAAAGATCAAAACACATGCTAGCACTTGTGTGTATGTTTAAATAGTATTCAAGCAGTGACAGCTTTCTGCCAGCGCTACTACCAGCCTTTTTTCTAGTGATAATTACATCAACGATATTTTTCTGGCATTTACAGCTCTATAGAGTTGAAAATATGAAGTAACTTCAGCAGAGCATAGAATGGGAATTAGGGAAAAATCTGTGTAGTATCTGTTTGTGATTAACCATCATGTTTCCACATGTTGTATTCCTGCTTGAATTCAAGCAGTCTATGGAAACTTGATCACCACTGTAATTATGGCCTGCTTGAATCAAGTCAGTCAAATAATGTCAAAAACAATTATTTTCTTTTCTAAAGAGTAAAACAAGTTTGAGAATACACAAGAGAAAATACAGATCTCAATATGTTAACAGTTTATGCACCAATCTCAGGGTATTCATTCCATGAGTCTTGTTGAATTGGCAATGATGAGACTTGAAAATTTATTGGCATTTGTTTATTAGAGACATTGTTACCTTCTTTTTACTAGAGAAGCTACATATCTGTCATATGATTTTTCATATGATTCTCTGCTATAGGTCACCTTTCTAATTTGGTCCATTGGCTGGGAGAAAAGTTAAGAAGAAATGAGTTATATTAATAAAACTGAACTGCTGAAAAATAAACACAACAAAGCTAAGAATATCACCAAAAAAAGCTGATTTTCAGAGGAATTGAGTTTGATGGGATTTCTAAGTGTTCAGTATGAGAAGAGGAAGAGGAAGAGGAAGAGGAAGAGGAAGAGGAAGAGGAAGAGGAAGAGGAAGAGGAAGAGGAAGAGGAAGAGGAAGAGGAAGAGGAAGAGGAAGAGGAAGAGGAAGAGGAAGAGGAAGAGGAAGAGGAAGAGGAAGAGGAAGAGGAAGAGGAAGAGGAAGAGGAAGAGGAAGAGGAAGAGGAAGAGGAAGAGGAAGAGGAATCCAAAGAACTTGAGCTAAAGGTTACCGTTTGGGAAATGAAGCCTGTGCCTGGGATCAGGCCACTCACTCAGACACCAGACAACAAAGTTTGGAAATTTTCAGCCAAGCACATTTTGCTTCCTTGCCCATTTGGAGCAATGCTTTCATCAAAAGTTAATACTTTTTAACCTGAGGAAGACTTATAGAATTACACCCAGAATAAATCAAAGGACTAGATGATCATTTAACAGATATGACATGGTTCTATAAAAGTCTCAAGAGATTAAGTATTTCTTTATGCGATTCACAAAGTTATACATAGAATAATTTTCTAATACAATATTTTCATAAAGTACACATTCACATACTCTTCCTGATGAGAATTCTTAGATGTTATGAAGAATATTTCTATAAATATTTGTGGTTTTAAGATTTTTTTTTGCAATTTCACCAATAGTCCTGGTAAAGGTGCTATTATGAACTTCTGAATCTAGTGTTCACCCCATAAGCTTTCAGATAAAACAGAAACAACAGAAGACTGAAGGCGTAGCTATACCATGCATAAATAATGAACCTGACAGGATGCATGTTTTATAATGAAATCTGTTGCTTTTTATTCATTCAGATTATGATTATCAAACTAACTGTGATAACAAATGTCATTGAGATCACAATGAACAAGAAGTAACAACAAATCAATAATTTGTTTTGGACATTTGATTCTTTTTATATATAAGGTCTTTTTGAAAAAATGGAAGGTACTGTAAAACACTGCCATATTTTTCAGTATTTACAGTAAAGAAAGGCAGTCAACTGCTGTTATTTGATTGCTTGAACTTCTTCATTGAACAGAAGTGGAAGAAATATCAATTCAGCTTTCCTCATTCATGTTTCTTATTCTCACCTTCAAGGCCCATCACCTATCTACATCGGTTACAACCTCTGTTTTGCCTCATAATACTTCATCTCTGCCTTTTTACTCTAGGAATTACACTAATCCTGTTTGCATTTCCCAAAACTAGCTTTATTCCTGCTTCCATGATGTTCCACATGTGTGAAACATTTTAACTTGAAGACAGCAGAAGTTCTGTATCCTCACATCACTCAAGAACCGATTTTTTAATGGTTCCCACAAAATGTTAGCTTATTAGGGGACAGGCTGAGAACAAATGGGATGCAGTTTACTTTAAAAATTGAATGTAAGATTATATAGTATGAGTGTGTAAATATTTATTTACACTCACAGAGGAGGAAGCAGTATATTTCAGAATGTGTATGCAGTGATTTCACAGTGTAAGTGTGCATATATGTTTATACACATAGATGCATATTTAAATGATTTTCTGTTATACCACGTTAACTAAACCTTGGGAGATAGCTTGTCATCTTAGACTGCAAACTCTTTAGAATAGAGAACATCTTCTCATATGCTTATGCATTTCTCTGGGCAATGAGACCATGACCCTTTACAGAGAACACTGAGAATTACAAAAATAGCAAAAATGTATTTTTCTAGGGGTTTTTGCCTTAAATTGCCTGTCTGTTTCCAGGATTTTATATGTATTCATTAGTTCCATTCTACATATAAAATTGGATATAAATATTTTAAAAGGTTTATGTACTGCACATACACATGATTCCACCAGCACAAAACCATCTGCTGCCTCTGGTACATATACACGCACATATGAAACAAAGGCATTATTATACATGTAAGGTCAAATCCCCAAGCTTTCTCACCCTGAAAACCATTGCTTTTACGCCTGTGATAAAAGCATTCATCTGCCTTCAGAAATTCTGTTAAAAGAAAAGTTCATTTACAAAAATTTTTGAGATTCTGGAGCGGAATACATTGCAGCATCATACGGTGACCATATGGAGCTCATTAAAGTCATCTTGTGACAGGCTTCTGCAATCATGCTCTACCTATTTAAACCCTTTTATGCAAAGATAAATACCTTATTCTATTACAGAAAGTGCTTCACTGAAAGTTTGGTGACAATAATACTGAAGATGAAAATAACGTTATATGGTGCACTACCAGTGGAATGCAAATTTAGGTAATCGTACCTATGATTAAGTACTTGATTAACTACTTAATCATTTGATTAACAACTTGACTTATTTCTTAGTCTAATCTTTGTAATTTGTGTGAAGAACTAGCAATGAATTTGTGTTCCTGCAGAAAACTTATAGCACAATCACAGAAGTATCTGAGCCTGTTTCTTAATCTATAGTCAAGCTGCTTTTTCCTAACAGGAAATTTAGGACAATTTCATTATTTCTTTGGAATTTTAACTACTAACAGTGAACGGCCCAAGTACTCACAACTATTAGCAGACAATGATATAGTCCACTGTCATTTCAAAAAACTTCTATATTATTGGCCAGGGGACCACCCTGATTCCTAAACATCAAGTCAATTTGTCTGCAAACTAAGAAACATTACAAAATCAGATATGAACAATAACATTTATTTAATGAATAACAACACATAAAACACTAATGGGAAATAGTCTGCCCATTCCTTTACGAGCTCCTTCATTTTATAACAACTGAGGATTTGCCATCTCTAGGCCGAGACTAATTTTGTCCTACTAGCAACGAAAATCTAGCTTTCTGGGAAAGACAATGTTGAGACTGAACATATTCATGGGATATAATTTGCAAAAAACAAGCAAGTTCTCCTTGTTTAAGGCATTTACTCTTTTTCTGAAGAGTCATAGGGTATCTCCACTGCAAATGTTTAATGAGTTAATTTTAAGTCTATCACGAAAATAAAAGTTTGTTTTTTGTCCCTCGTAAGTGAGTATATACAATAACAAAAACCACTTTCTACTCAGAATTCAAGCAAGTAGAACAACGTAAAAAAGGAGTACACTACAAAAGACCATTCTGAAACGTGCAGTGAGATTCAGACACTACTTTAACTTTTGTTACAAGCTTTATGGTTGGAGTGCACTCTGATATTAAAAATGCATAACAATAAAACATAAAACCATTTCCTTATTGCTGGCATTTATGCAAAACCATTTACAACCATTCCAAATATTAATATCCTCTCCTACCTCGCAATTAATGCTGCACTGTGGATTCAGTACTCCTCACTCTAGAAAACAACATTGCCACACTGCACAGTGACCCACTCTACTTAATTACACAATGAAGCTCTCAACTTTCTTTAAGTCACTGAAATGAAAAGTCGGGGTTAGGTTTCACTGTAAAATCATGTCAAAATCCATAAATAATTTCAAGTGTATATACCATGAACATTAGAGAGCAATTTGGAGAGACAGACATGTTTCTTGAAATTCCTGTTCTCCAATGTTAACTACTCATTTTTACTAAGTAGTTTATTAGTAGCAAAAATGCTATGCATGCGTGTGAAAACAGACACAATAAACATGTGCTCTCAATTCTCTCCAAAGAGAAATATGTAGATATTGCTTTCATTTCCCTGTGCACTACGCTGCTGGCCTTTGAGCCTCAGTCCCTCATCTGACTTGCACAGAGATAGTTTCTTAGGAAGATCAGTGAACAATTATGTTGTCAAAAAATAAGCAAATAAATAGAGCAAGCGCCTTCCTATTTAAGCTTTTACACAAAATAGAATCCAAAATTAGCCCTGGCTTTATTACTAAGCATGCCCAGGAGAACAGTTATGTTCAGTGTACAAGCCCAGATTCCACTGAGTTAAATTAAAATTTAACTGTATTTTTTCCAGCAGCATCCCAAAGCTTCAGTATCATAGTAGAGTAATGGAATCAAGACATCGGAATCATATCTTTTTTATCTGACAGAACAACAGGAAGGTGGCTTTAAGTGTCAGAGTTCAGTTCATAAGCTTTATTAACTGGTACTGTGCAAACTTAAACTGTTTTAGTGCAGGTAAACTTGAGAAAACCTTTGTCTTTACTTTAACTAGGGCTGAAGTCCTGACTTACAGCCAAATTCTGCCTCCAGATCCACGCATACCAATCTAACAGAAGCCAACGGGATCCCAGGCTAGAATTTGGATCACAATCATTAGGGCAATTTTTCAAATGCGATTTTTGGATTTTGACAAGACACACTACTCTGTTGGTTTAGTCATACTGCTTGTACCTTCCTATCTTCTCATGTGTAATAAATTCTACTGCATGATTTACAAGACTTAACATTCTGCACCTCTTAGGAAATTTGTTAATTTGCAAGCCTTTTACCTCATCCACAGAGAGCTAGAAAATAAAGCTTCTTCAAACCTGTGCACTGACATTGTTTGAATCTCGCATTTTACAAGGCAAAATCTTTGTTAACTGAGCTTATACAGTTCAAACTGAAGTTTATAATCTAGACTCCATGGATAATGAATAGCTGATATCTTCATGGAAGCGTGAAAACATGATATCTAGGCTCATTCTGTGAGTTCTGTCATCAAGATAACAAACAGGCCGTTTAAGCCAGTTTTCTTCAATAGTTTTGATTATTTTCTTCATCAGAGCATCTTATGGGGACAGTCACGCTGAAGAGGCCCTATTTCTAAGGTCCTACTTTGAATTATTCTGTCTTTTAATATGTCCTGAGGAGATTAACAAAAAAACTTCCAAGTTCTACTGTCAAACGGACTTCCTTTTCTTAAATTCTGCTAAAAATTAGTCTCGCCACTCGAGGCTCAGTTACATCCAAGGGACTATTAGGAGGGTGAAATTAAGCAAATGTTACCTATTTCTTTGTAAGGTCTGTCACATGGCAACAAGACCTTATTCTAAGAAAGAATCTGGGAACGAGGGAGGTATGCCCTGAAGTAAAAGGCTTCTGATGTTCAAATCTACAAGCAAAGTAGCAGAGGCCAATTTTGTTCATTTCTTGTTGTTGCTTTATTCAGTTCAACAAAGTGGGTCTTGGTGATGCAAAATCCTAGTCAGTGAAGGAATGCTTTCAATTTGGCAATGCTGTACTTTATTTTGCACATTGATTGGTCAAACACTCATTTAATAATTCACTCAGTAAGTACACTGTCAGATGCTCCAGAGCGGGAACACAACCTCTAGCTTGGAAAACTTTGTGCTTACGCCCAGGAGCATATTTTGGCTTTAGCTGTCCAGAGATTTTTCCATTATGTCTGTTAGTATTTTTTATGGAGTTTTGCATTATCCAACGGATATACATGCATTGTGCATTCACAATATTCAAATATGTTACGTATGTTACAAAACGTTGTTCCCACTCACTGTCATGACTTATGCCTGAGAAATAGCAATGTCCACACTCATTTTTCAGACAGATGTGTAGTTTATCCTCATTATTTTTACAATAGATGAACCTACAATGTCTATGTTTCAGAAAATGTTAAAAAATAAATAAATTATTTATAAAACACTACTAGTCACTTTTTACGGTACAAAATTGCTACTGATAGTAAATTACTAATGCTGTTACTATTTTTATGTTTACTGACTTCAGAATCCGCTGCTGATTCTAGCACTGTTCCTCCCTGCAGTCATGCCACAGTCTCTATGTTAGCTGTGACCAAATGATTCTCAAGTATTTTTGTAAATAACCTTGCCCACAGAGATTCCAGAATTACTGTTTGAAGACCCCAAAGCAAACAATTATTCTCAAGAGACAGTTCTGATATAGGATATAATGTTTCAACAGAACCTCTGACAAATGGTTCATGTGAAATAAAGCACTCTGTTGAAAAAACTTGGCTTTTTCTTCTTGTCCATCTGCCGTACTATAGAACTTAAAAGTTAGAACTGAAGGATTCCAAAGTATACATTTTTACATTTGCTGCCTGTTCTGAAAAAAACAGATATACTGATGAGGATGACAATAATAAGAAGAATCTTATGTAATAGCTGCCACTACTGACTTCCTAACCTGCTCTTCATGGCATATACGTGTCTGAAAATGAGATTAGACCCACAAGGGTCTAATGCCTAGATACTTCAGAAGCCTCACGTGGAGACCTGCAAGCTACCTAAAGCATATTGCTCCCAAGGGTGTGTCTGAATTAACGCCAGATTCAAGGCTTCACAACTGCTACTTTCCAACTGGTCAGAACCCTAAGTCCACATCTGAGGAAACTGCCTACATGAAGGAAGGGGGAGGAACGTAGGAGAAGTGCTGTTTTACCTTAAACACCCTTAACAACATTCTGTTGGTGATTAAACTCTTTGAGAATTTGAAATTAAAGACTCAGACCACTTACTACAAACTTTTAGTCTATAGTCTGCAGTTTTGCTCCTCTGCAGTTCTGAAAATATCTAGGAAAAAATATCTATTTCTATCCATGATAAAATAAAAACTGACATGCACAACAAATGCAGCGCGCGTGAAAGATCAGCAAGATAGATAGCAAAAACATACTTAATAAAAGCCTTAAACATCTAGTGCCAAGTTACGCAGATGCCTTGTCCCAAGTTAAATCATGCTGAGGTCTACTTTGGGAAAAGCCAAAGTAACAGAGCGTATAGCTGATATATCTGAAGAAAATAAAAGAAATGGTAAAGGTTTCAAGAAAAAATCATGCTAGCATTAAGAATTTAGGAAGGAGGATACAGGAAGACCAAGTATTGCTGTTTATTCTTATGCAATCAGTAGTAGTAGCATCACAAGGAAGTGGAAATAGGATAACATATTCCATTCAGAGCCAGACAAACCAGATAGGACTACAGAAAAAAATCCCATCCCCTATTCATTGCATAGGAGATTATTCAGCTTGTCAGATCAATGTATTCCAAAAGAAATAAACTCATGTGAGATTCAAATTAAAATGATATTTAACTCTTTTCTCACTGAAAATAAGAAACATTTGAGAACAGATGTGAAACGTTTTTCTTGTGAATTTTCTCAAATAAAAGTTGCAACAATTTTGTAGAAGGAGGTGTTGCATTTACAACTGGAAGAGCAATACATAACACACAAAAGTCTATCACTTTTTGCAATACTATATTTGGCTAAAATAGGGCATTTTCCAACTTTCTAGAAGCCGACACAATCTGTGGCACATATGGGATGGAAGCCTACTATTACAGATCTAAGAAAGAACTTTGCTGTTTAAATCTTTACATAACTTTTTCTCAAATCTCTCTTGCCTATACTTAGTTTGGTCTTAAAGAGTGTTGAAAGTTTCTTCCCATCTCTATCATCTCATACAGCTCTGTGAATCTCTTCCTGCATAATTTGATACGATGTTCTAGGAACTATTTCTTTACCATCTATATTTGGAATAGATATTGTATTTTTGCTCATTTTTTCTATGGTACCTTTCTAAGAAAGGTAACATCACAGAGGCAATTGGAGTTAGCTTGCAATTTGCTCTCAGTTCCAAATATTTCTTTCACTGTTTGTGGAAAAAGTTTCATGCACTAAAGCCAGTATATATGTTCCTGTGGCATAGTGCTATTGAAATTGTAACTTAATTCTACACAAAATGAGATTGCAAACTTTACAAAATCACATTTTGAAACAAAATGTCCTATATTTTCTCTCTCATTCAAGTAGTCATGCTGGAAGAGCAGTACTTTTAGTAGTATTCTTGGCAGTTACAGATTCACTATCATACAAATTCTCAAAACCCATTAATGTATATTTACATTATTGGAGTTACATATTTAAATATTATAGCTACATAGTCTTGCAATTCAGAGAGGATTTAGACTGAATTTTGTTCTAGGGGAAATTTTGTTGAAAGGAGGAAAGTTTAAAGGATTTGAGTTAATCCTCATCTTAAATCTTGAAACAAAATCTTACAGCAACGAAATTGGATGCACATATCAATCTTTATTTTGGAAAAAATGCTTTCGTGAATTTACTGAACAGAAGGAAAATTTCCTAGAGTAATAAGAGGATGCCAGAAATTTTTCCCTACAGCAAAATCCTTCATCGTTTTCCAGTGGTAGAATAGCAAGACTTTTCCATTCCTCCCCAGTATCTGAGAGGAATATTACAACCTGCCATATTCATGCAACCCCCATCCATCAGCTTCTAAAGCATCACGGAATACCAGGGTATAGGAGACTCCCTCAGCAACCTATCAGGGTTATGAAACCACTGAGAAATTTATTTAAAATTTCCCTTTTTCCTACAGGGCAAGCTACACAAGTTCCTTACAGAAGGTCTCTCCTTTCCAAAGGAGGTTCATATCTGACTTAGATTCAAGGTGAGTAACCTGATACAGTATTGCATGAACTGAATTTTCAACTTAAAAAATAACAATGCCCAGGAGTCAATAGAAGGAATAACAGAAGGTCAGGCTGGAAGTACACTGACAAGTCTGGATCAGGAAATACTACATGGGAGGGGAATGAGAGTATTTCAACGTAATGCGCCAATCTTTAGCTCTGCAATTCCCATAGGGTGTATTCTGCCACCATTACTCATGTCAAGTAATATATTATTCTACGAGGTATTCCCACTGACTTCAATTTCAGTTGATTCCATCCTACCTATTCACAGATAGCAAATCATTTTGCATCAGAACATGTAACAGATATAGGTCCATGGCCCAAATTGAGATATCTGCAGTTCCTCAACCCATGATAGGTATGTGCAGAATATATACATTAAAGTTGTATTTTCGATTCATTGATTTCAGTATCTTTTTTGACTGAGCCTAAATAAACGTGGCTATTAGAGATTAATGGAACGTTAACGCTTAAACTGTGAAGCGAGTGCTTCTGTCGGAAATCTCTCATATACAGTACCAAAAGGAAAATATAACTATACAGAAAAGAAGGGACAAAGCACAGACCAGTCATGTTCCAGTGATTCAGAACTTAGTATTGTTTGAAAAGAAAAGGATTGGAGAATATCTGACCTACTTATATGTCTGGAGGCTAGTACTTGTGTAAATATTAAAACAGGGCATAGCAGTTTTCAGGAAAATTTCACTGAAAGTGTTCTTGGGTTTTTTTTCACTTATGAAGAATTGAAATGTGCCAATGAGCTTTAGCCATATCATTCAGTTGCTTTTCCCAGAAGAACTGTCTTTTATCAACCTGCATGAGCAGTGCTATATCATGCGGGACAACAGTTGTGTTGTCCAGGAAAGCCTGGACCGTAAGAAAGAATGCTGCAGAGGCAATATCCAGACATCAAGAGTCCCACTACCGGGCAACTGAATCAAACTGCAAAGAAAACTAAATCTCTGGAAGAGAGATTCTTATGAGAACCGATGTCAAAAAATCACTGTTCTTGCAGCCATGTAGACAAATAGGCTTATCACAGCAGGTAAAGCTCTTCCAAAGACATGTAAGTTATCATAATTCTCCTCTTTTCCCCTTGGAAGAAGGTGAGTTATTCTTGACGAAATTGCTTTGGTTTCAAATAAAAAAATCAGTTCAAGATTTAGACAACAATCTCTTAAATGCAGGTCACATACTAGTAAGGTATATGTGGAGCTGTTCTACTGCTGCAATTGCACGTTTTTGAATGAGCATAAAGGGTTGGAATTATTTGAAGATGGAAGTTTCATTAGCACTGAAGTCTAATTAAGCTCACCTAAGCAGTTATACTTGTGTTTTGTTCTGTTTTCGCTTTGGAGAAACGATATGCTTTGTTGTGTAATCAAGTACAGCAGGTCACTTACACAATGTGGGCAACACTATTTTCCATTGCCACAAGAACTGCACATTGTCCTCTACTGCACAGCATTAACTGCTAGATGGGTATTTTGAATGGTGTAAGTGGCTTTGCATCAATGCCAGCAACCAGGAAATATTTTATGTCTTATCAGTATGCATTTTTAATAATCTGACAGAGAATAATATTTAGCATTGGCTTATAAAGCAGGTACAGTATGGGATGCGTTAGTTTTTGAATTTTTTCTAAAATCAGTCTAAGAAGCTTGACAGTGTCTGTTTCCTGATTTTCCTTTTTTTTTTTTTTGTTAACATGAGAAGACTACACAAAAAAAAAATTGACTTCCTTGAAAACACTATCAAAAGCATAAAATTAGTACGCTGGCACGCTAGAAAGGAAAATATATTATTTCCCTGTTTTGCTTTGTCATTAGACATTTATTAGCTATGTGCAACAACAGAAAGTAAAAGCAGTCAGAAAAGAGTTTCACTTTCATTTTTTAAAACTGGGTAGTAGGAGGTTGTGCATGCACTCCAAACTGCGATGGGGAGACAGAATTGGTCTGCCTGTTCTATAAGATAATATGTTCTGTTTATGAAAAAGCCAAAAACATAAGAGTATCAGAGTCATTTCATTTACGGTTACATTGAACAATACATTGCCCTAGCAAAATAATCTCAGGCATAACAGGAGGAAAAAGAACCCTTCTTTGGGCCATGTTCTAACCCTAGTTATATTGCATTTACTGGTGGGTGTCTGGGGAATGTCTAGGAATTTATACTAAAATTACCTTGCTTGCTAATTTCTGCTGTTCTGTTTGTATATGCACATGGGGGATGCCATTTCAGTTCGACAAGGGTGGGAAAAAGGAATGGATAATCTCGCCTCCAATTGCACTATTTAAAAGGTCAAATTTGTCAGTGAAGTTTAACACTGACCTTGGCTTTTAAGTTATATCCATCCCTGTTCCCACCAATTCCTTCCTTTCTTTAAACTCACCTTAAATTTTTTTTACAAATACGTTTTATCAAGTTCAAAAATAAACTTCAGTGAGTATATACTAGAATCATATACTAGATTATGATTCTTGGTATGTTATTCGTCCTTGGATTTCAATAATTTTTTTTTTTTTTGCTTGTATGCGTCCACCAGCAAAATACTTATCTTTAACTTAACCTTAAAGATGTATATAGTCTCAACAAGTTAAGTACAACGTTTGAGCATTTTTTTCAACTAGGCCTTCAAACTAAACTGAAACTAAAGTAAAACTAATTTGAAAAGAGCAAAGCTAGATCAAATGTTTAAAAGTTATCCAATCTAATTCCTTATTTTATGCCTTCAATTTTGTCCCTGCAATCAAACAAGAAAGGGAAATTGGAAGGACATTTGAAAGCAGTTAAAAGTTTTAAATATTTGACTCATATGTACAATTTCGTTTGTTATCTCATTTTTGTTACCCTCAGCGTTCATTCATGGATATCCCTTGGGAAGAACCATCATTTCTTAAAGTTTGCCCCTAAGTTAGAAGGAAATAATTGCACCTTGATTATCACAGAAAATCTCAACTGACTGCTACTGAAAAGTGAGGTTTTTTCCCATTACCAAAGAATATATTTCACGTTAGAGTTCAAATATGAGTATCAGTAATATGAAGCTGACTTTACTATACTATTCGGATTTGGAAGAGCTCAAGTCACAAATGCTCTTGGTCAAATATTTTAGCCAACTCCCTTTATCAACAGAAGTGATTTGTGCTGTACTCATCTATGAAATACACAAATGTTATAACCTTCCAGTTCAGACTGGACAAGATAACTCTGAAGACTGCTAGTTCAAAATCCCTCTCTCTTTTCCTCCTTTTTTTCTTTTTCTTCTCTTCCTCTTGCACACAAAGGGATGCTGGCAACACTTCATGCGTTCATCTAAAAAAAACTCACCAATTTTTATTTTTCCTAAAACCCATCTAGTTTGCTACCCATATTTTTATTAAACACAAGCTATTCTATATAACTCTCGCCAGGGGCAAAACAGCCCATAGTATAACTGCTCCATAATGGAATCATTTAAAATCATGACTTATTCCAGGTCTAAGGCAATCGTACATTATTTTTAGCTATTTCTGCTATCTTTGACACAGGCATGGGAGTCAGGCACTTAAGCTTCTACACCACAGGATTTCACTAGGATAGTTTACCTATCTGATATCTCTCTTAAATTTTAAGGCTATTTCATTCATGAGCTGAAGCTGATTTTCCCCAAAGCCAGGCGGATTACACAATGTCAGAACAAAGAGCAGGTAACAAGTCAGTAATTTACCCAGGATGTCAACAATAAAATCAAACCTAAAGTAAACATGTAAAGGGTTTCATTCTAGCTAACAAACTCTCTGTCATAATAAATTTACTGTTCCAAATTTCGAAATACTACAATAACATAAAGAATTGCAAAATAAATACTTAAACTAAATAAACTTTAGTGAAGGCACACATATGTTGTTGTGAATTTCTAGTGGGACACTTCCATTTTTTCTTCAAAGTCTAATACTAAATGTAGAAGGAAGCCATTAATGTCCCATCATTTATAAATGATAACTGCTTCTACATAATGCTTCAAAGCCCTTTTTAAGCCATTTAAGCTTTTTCAGTTTGCACTAAATATCTACCAGGAGATTATAGTTTAAAATTTAGAGCAATACTTAAACTGCTATCATATACTTAATTTTAAATAAATTTTAGTCTAAAAAATATAATTTCTCAAGACATGCAGCACACGATTTCCCTCTTCTGATCATCCAGAGGGCAAACAGAAGCATTAAAGTTAAGTTCTTCGAGTTGTTCCTAAGCTTTTAACTTCCTTGGTATCCAGACCACGTGTGAAAGTAGGGGCTGTGACAGGCTACGGCATGCTGAAAACTGGTTCTTGCTTTTAAACACATAAAAACAATTATTTGAGAATTAATATTACATAATAGTTACATCTTCAGAGTTATTTTAAAGGAAAAAGGAAGGAAAAAATTTTCTTATCGTGTTTCTGAAGAAACAAAAGAGATGAGGATATGAGAAAAAAAATCTGTTAGGGCCACTTACCTTTTCTGAAGTCAAGGGCAGCTGGAACGAGAAGATATTTCTGAAGGCATGGGTGCTTCTAGAAAACAATGGTTTTGCATGGCCAGTCCTAAGGGAGGAGAAACATGAAATATGTGATCAGAACTGAATCCTCTTAACGGTAATGTGATCTCTCAACTACCATTTAGGTCTGGAGAGTTTTTTCTCACTAAATAGAATTGCCAGTCTGAGAAATCACAGACCTCACTCTGAGTTAGCAACTCTGCCTCACTGAAGTTACCCTACATTTCTCAGATAAAATGGAAGGACAGATCTTTTCCTACTGGTTGTTAATACTTGTTACTTGAATTTTAAGCTCTTTCGGGCAGCAATCGTAAGCTAGTGTTTGTACAATGCCTTTGCCAACTACTACATTGTAACGAATAAAAACAAAGAAGAAAGGACTTCTGCTGGAAAACATTGTGTTTAACAGGCTGCTCGCCCTGGATTTTTTCAGTATTTACCATAATAAAACAACCTGACAGTGGTCACCATGTCAGAAGTCAAGATACCGACGACAGGCCTGTGAATGCAGAATATTTTGCTGACAGCCAAGCCCCTTTCCAAGCTGGTACTAAGTGATTCTCAATTAGAAATTCTCATAGAGCTTTTACGACCGAAGGACAGCTCTAGTCCAAGAACTCTTGACTTTATCATTGCAATTTTCAGTTCGTTATTGTCCATTTTAAAATAAAAAATGATTTCCGTGGCTATATATAGTAGAATTTTTGGCCCATTTGAGACAAGCAGATGGTGAAGGATGGGGAAAGGATGGAGGTAGGGGCACTCGTGGAATTTCTACTACCTTTTACTACTTCACCAAGAAACTATCCAAAGTCAGCTTCTGCACTCCAGCCAACTTTTGCATGAGTTGGCTAGCAGGACGTACAACAGTAATGTTATTCTGCTGGCTTGCCTTGTACATATAGTAAACAATATATTATATTTTCATCTAAACATTCTAAAACCACTAAAAATGAGTCATAAGAGAGCATGTACAGAAACATAGGATGTTTTCTTGTACTCATGTTGAGCTTACAGATAGACATATGACAATATCTCACATTAATAATTCATATTTTGAAAGGAAGCTCTGTTCAAGGGGGTCCCAGTTTGCTCTGATGATTTGCTATTTTGACTGATAACTTGGTCAATCTTTTCTGTGTTTATAAATATTTACAATTCAAGCAGAATCAGAAGACTGAAACGGTATTCTGTGTTTTCCACAACTGGACAAACACACACTCATTGCTGCTACAGATACTTCTCCATATTTGGAAAGTAATATTCTGCCACCTTTCAATGAACTTCAGCGATACGTAAGTCAACACAAGCAGAGGTGGCTCTCATGATTCAGGGTCCAATTGACTTCGGCAACCAAGTTTTTCGTTTATGCCAGAAGCTGCGCCTGCTGCAGATCTATCCTAACATTCCCCTGGCCATTGCTCCTCCTCTGCGAGCCACAGGTCCCCGTCCCAATGCAGCAAGGTGCCTTTCCCAGAGGAACTTCTCGTTGAGGAGGAGCATATCTTTGGCTGCTCCTTTACGACAGCTTTTTGGATGCTTTGCACAGCCTCTGCCATCAACAGCAACCAGAAGAGGGGACAAGGATTCAGTCTTCGATTTCCTAACAGCTTCAGCAGATGTAACCATGCCTTTCCTCTAGCTTCTTCACCACTAGCTTGATTTCAGGATTCACTGAAAATGACCACAACAGATCACAAAAGTGCCAGGCAAATTTATTTTAAAATCTAAATAAAACCTTGATGTGGTTATTATTTTGTATTTATCAACAGCTTTACAGGTTTGGTGACAATCCTAAATTGCTGAGAAGAGCCATTATAAACTCAAGCAAAACATATTAACTCAAGTGTGGGGTAGTGAGAGATGTAGCTAGAACAAATACAGAAGTGGTAAGTAACAAAAGATGTTATTAATGTGTCTAGATCTGACACAGAAACATAGAAGAAGAACTAAAGCAATGAGGTAGGGTCAAGGCCACAGTGCTTTCACAAGGATCTAGGGAAAGTGTGTTCAAAAGATTCCCCAATACAAATCTTTCTGATTTTGTTTCCTCATCATATTTACTTTTTGCAACCTGTGACTCTTACAGTTGCCTAAATGGTTTTGCAGTATCTAACACGTTAAGGTGTTGCCTTCAAGTTTTATTAATGTTTTCCAATCATTTTCCAGTTTCCTGATGAATTAGCCTGTCAAAAACACTTTTTAACAGATAGTATAATAATTGAGCACTGAACATCTGTTTGAATTTGTTATTGATAAATACTGAATTGGAGAGCCACAAAAATATAACTTATTATTGCTAGTAGATGCTTTTCTGCAGTAAATAATTGCTAGCTGGAAAGTTAGTTTACTTTTTTATTATTAAAAAAGTATCAGAGAATAATATAGAAAGTATGGACTCCTAGATTCTGTAAAATCCTTGACGTGAAGATACAAAATAAATTATTTTGGTTTCTTTACTGATTTTCACTTGCCAGTTTTGAACGAGATGTTGGAGGGACGTCCATCTTACATCAATATTTTTTGAGCCAACATTCTGTCAATTTTTCTGCCATGGGTAGATATGGAATTTGGTGCAAAAATTCATCCTGTTCTTTACAGAATTATTCTTTTTGGGTATACAAACTGAATCATTTTATATATCCCAAATTTAAATCTCATGTGTATAGCTCCAAAGTCTTGTTTTTTGCAGATTGCTTAACTTAGCTTTTGCAACATATCCTATGTTACAAACAACAGGTTCCCCACGTTGAAATGGCTTACGTCCGTACAACAGAAAGTTGTACATTCTGAATAACTGCTTCAGATTAATATTAGACATTGTGAAATCTCTTTCAAAATATACATTAAACAGTAAAGCTGAGATCATCTGTATATATTTTTTTTACATATATCAGCTTATATAGAGCTGCTAATCTCAATACAAATGCTATGCTTCAAAAGTTCATATTCATTCAAAAATATTCTCTCTGAAGAAATGTCTACATGCTGAAAACATTTTAATTTAAAATGCTTAAAAATGAGTAGCAATCATCATATTTTTCTGTGTGATACAATTATGGAATAACAAGGAAGAACATTTTTGAAGTATATTTAACAAGTAGCTTGTTTCAGCCTGGATATTAGCTTGATTTACCATCTGCAGAATTACCAATAACATGATGCATTTATTACCCGTAAAAGCTATTAGCAGGTCATTTTGTTCAGTTCATCATATGTGTCTTGAGACACAATCTGGCGTCTAACAGATTTTCATACATTGATGTCACAGAGAATCAGACTGTTCTTTAATTGATTGTTTCTTGCTAGACTACTTTGATTAAAACAGGTTGTGCTATTTGCTTTTAGTTCTACATTTCTCTACTTTAAATGCATACCCAGGAAAGGCAGAAATTATTCTCATTTCCCTGGATTTGTCTAATTCAATGTGTATGTGATAATCCTTGTAATCAAGCTGTTTAAAATACGTTCCAGTTATTCTAAACCCATTACTCCCTTCCCAATTAATACAATCTACACAATGTTTTAAAAGCTATTCATCTTTCCAGGCCAAGTTGTTAGAGGACTGTTAGATCTTAAGCCTTAGAGACGTGAGTGCGTACAGAGGAATGGCATCTGAAGAAAATGTTTTTTCCTTTAATTTACCGAGGCCAGGCTCTTAAGCTGGGCTCTAGCAGAAGCAAAAGAGGTAGCTGTTCAATTTAACAAGAAATAGCAGAGTATCTGTGGACTACTTGCTTGGTGCTTCATCTCAAAGTATGGTCTCATCTGGCCCCCAAAGGCCAGTTCCATGCTCTGTAGGGGATGCAATAGCGATTATTTGGTTTATATTTTTGTTTATTCAAGAATCAGCAATTTGAAATGAGACTGGAGTGGCAGGGACTTAAGAGTAAAAAAAGCAACATTTAAGTTTAGTATGTGCAGAATTCTACCCAAAATACTACGGCTAATAGAATTCAAGATACCATTTGAATTATGATTGAGGCATTTTTGTTTCTTTCTCTTTTTCATTTGGGGCTAGGATGTTCAGCTGATTCAAATTGCTGCAATTACCTAGCAATTAACAGACCTATATCATCTTACTTTGTCTAAGGATTTCATATTTTTTATGTTCAACTTCATTATCTATTTATACTAATGATTTATAAAAATTCACTTCATGCAAAAGGACTATTCATGGTCATGGTACAGCTGAAGTGGTACATAAGACTTATGCAATTGTCCTTTTGCCCTCAGATGCCATTTATCCTCTATGGCTAGAGATTTTTTTTCATGCTGCGCCATTTTTGTCACCCATAAACATTATTCATGCCAATATCCAATGTGAATTACCTACAAATGTAAATGGCACAACTACATCCAGTAGGGTGGATCATCTGTAAAATTAAGCTCATGTTGAACTCTACACAGTAACTTTTGGGGAAAGTTATTTCTCTGTCATCATTTCTCTGCATGTTGGAGATCCCTGCTTTGACAAATTCCTACATGCTTCTTTTCTCAGGAGTCTTCATAGAGCAGTCACCCAATATGATCACAGAGGAAGAAGTATCAACTAGGTCCTCTGTGGTTGCTGATCCCTGTTTCCAAAATGATGAGGTTGCTCCAGCTAAGCCTTATTCATTTTCCCATCTCATATTTTTGGCTGCTTATGTGCCTTCTCCTCACCAAAGGAGGATCTTAACTTCCCCAACCCGCATCTTATTTATGGAGCTTAGCTAACGGGGAAAGTTAATGGAGGGACTAGAGAACAAATTCAGCCAAGTTGTTGCCTCTTCAATTAAAAAAAAAAAAGTAACCAGTTCAAAAGTCTATTTTGAACATCTTCAAAATCTGAAAGGTGGCCTCTTGGAGCAAAGCATTCTTGTACAGCCCTGCGCTTTTTACATCCCTGAGCTCTGAATTCCACAAATATCTACTTCTTCTATCTATGTACAGAGGTAGAGCTCACGTTACTCTAACATAGAGTTGCACTTGTGCAAGAGAAGGCATATAAAGTCCATGACATTTCTACTGAAAAGCGTTTTACTTCGATTTAAGCTGTATTAAGAGGTGGTATAATATTCTCGCACTCTTCTCTCTCTCTCGCTATCTCTCTTTTTTCCTTCTGTTTTTCATGCATCTGCTTTAAATGTAATTTTTTGTCCCTGTGAATAGTTCTGAACAAGAATGGCAAAGCCAATCCTCTACACTACACAGCAAAGAAAACAAATTCAAACGATTATCAACGCACATAGAAATGTTATGTTTTTGGGTGGCTCTAAGCCTATCAAAAAATCAGAAATATTTTACAGGCTGTGGAGGATTAGAAAATAACCCCACTAACTATTGACATGCAACTATCTCCATTGAGGACCATGTCAATCATTCCAAGGGAACATGTATCACGTTAAATTTGGGGGACTGGGCGGGGGTAGGAATATTATGAGCAACATATCTTCCTGAAACTACAGAGCAAACACAGACACTCAGAATGTAATTACAAGAGTTGGAACGTGGCCAGGACACAGGGAACAATACCACATCTCTCGCAAAAAGTGCTTTGAGTCTTCAGCAACCACAAACTGTCAGACCACTCTTACTTCTGAGCTAAAACATGAACCTTGGAAACGGACTTGCTGAGATTTTAACTCAGCACATAGTCAGAGGAAAGAGTGCCACCTACTGTGAACACACTTTAAACATGACTTATTCTTCCTGCGTTAACACATTCTCCCTCCTTTCTTCCTAACAGGTAAAAAGCCATGAGTATGTTTTACTATTCCAGTCTAGGTGTAATTTTATGTTTTGTGGAATTTCACAATTTAAAAAAAGTTGCCCACATACAAGTTGCCTACCAATTCAGATTCAAATGGACAACGAAGTTCTGTTCAAGTCTTCACCAAGCCACCATGATTTTGGAGAAGTGGGTTAATTGCAGCAGGAACCTCATCATTTCTTTGGGTTTTAGTCTCCCGGCCAGCAGTGGGAGGTATGCTGAAAGGCACTGAAAGAGCACTAACATTGAGAAGGAAGGAGAGAGTTACTTACAACTAAAGTTTCTGAGAAAAAAGAACTAAAAGAACCGGCTAAAGGTCTGTATGAAATTAAAAGGAGTTAGTAGCACTCTACCAAAATATATAATTCATCATTTTCTGAAAATATTTATAAAGTAATAGTCTTTTTATCCAACTGTATGGATAGGTCATCACTGGGCCAATTTTTACAGCTGTAGCCCCTGTTCACTTTCCCCCATTTTGCATACCATCACATCACTGTTGGCAAACCTGATAAAAGCAGGGAAGTTTCATATAGGATTACGCTGCATAGAAATAAAGCTAGAGAGTATGAGGCCTATACTACCAATTGCTCGTAGCATGCTTGACTGCAGTCAACAGTATTATGTGGTTCATGAATACAGATCAACCACTTCTGATACTTTTTAAAAATATTAGACTATTATGAGAAAAAAAATTGTTTCAGACATACAAAATATTTATGGGGCAGTCCATCACCAGCACGAAGAGCAGAGTATAGGAGAAAGGAAAACATGGGTTTATAGCACAGTAGGAGAGAACAATTTCCAAAAAAGAAAGCACTCGTGCTAAGAGGCGCAGTGCTGCTTGCTTCTGCAAAGCTGCAGCTTCTGCGTGCCCCGCACGCGCTCCAGCAGCGGGTCAGGGGGCAGAGCCTGCACACGCTAACATAAGGAAAATCAATTGCAGTCCTCAGCGGACTCAACTGCTGCAACAAAAGGCAACCCAAGCAATTGCTCAGTGGCACTTCTCATCCTTCTGGCATAGGCAGGCAGCCCGCTCCCGAATCCTGCCTGGGTTCCAGAACAGCCCCAGGGAGAATTCACGCTTCCGGGAAGTTTCCAGCATACGTTTCAAGTACTCAGATATGCTTTCATGTTTGAAGCTGTTCCTGGAAAAACAGAAACAGCTATCTGGATCTGAACTGATTCTTAAGCCAAATTCAAGATTATGTACTGTGTTAAGATAGCCATTAAAGCACACAGACTAAGAGTTAAATGAGATGACTGGTTTGCACAAAGTAAATCTAACTGAAAACAAGCGTGCAGCCTAGACTTTATTTTTCCATAATAAATCAAGAAACAAAAACAAACTCACTGTTTGTTTAGCATTTAACTGCATGCCACATGAGATTCTCCAGGCTCCCAGCTCTCTCACTGGCCATTCTCTCTGCGCCTCTTAGTCCAGGGGAGGGAAAATTCTCGTCAGCCCTCCTGACAGCCACAAAACTGGGGGGAACGACAATCCTTGTCCTGGAGAATTTATAAGTAGGTATCTCTCTTCGCTTTTCTAGCTTTCCTAACAGAATTCTAACTTACCTTGCGCTCTAAGATAATTTGTGCACGGTTTGTTATGGTTGCCACTCACAGAAAACGTTCTTGTACCTAGTCCAATGTTAGAGGAGCTAGTCAAGGTGAATCCATCCAGTGACAGTGTGATCCATGTAAATTGAGCAAGGTCCCTGTCCGTTACCCTTCTAGCCATGAAACCAGGCAGACTGGCTAACCAGGCGGACAGGCAAACTTTCTGCCTGTTGTCTCACCGGATACCAAAGAATCGCTGCTTGTCGCTTGAACTTCCTAGTCACAGGCCTGTCCACATGTTTTGCGCATCTTCCTGGGCACCCTTGCCAGAAAAGGCAAATTGGTGTCCAGCACTCGTGGCCACGCAGCAAGCCGTGCTGTGGCCGGGGGGGAAGCCTGTGTGCATCAGAGGAAGGGCCTGACCGGCCTGAGGGCTCCTTCCTGTGTTTCACGGACATTTACTATGGTCCAGCAGAAAAGCTCACCCATCCTTCTTTGTGATACACAATTTGATATTTCTATGAAATGTAGTAACATTGAGTTTAGGTACATAAAGAAACCAGACAATGAACCCTAACAATAACTAGAAAGTCTGACTTTAAGTTTAGAGTCGCTGCAGTAAACACAAGCCTCTAGTTTACTGTTGTACTTAAGGAACAAACTTGAACGTTCAGCCCACACAGCGTACTGTTGGTGGTCTATAGATTATCTAGAGAAGAAAATGTCACACTTCCTTTCTACACTACAAGCTTCAGCAGTGTAATCTCTGAAAATTTCATCCTATCTGCTTCAAAATGTCAGATATTTATATTTACTTTTCCTCCTGCGCGCTGGCCCTCTTGTCTCCAGCAGGGCCTGCCAGGCACTGTCCACTAGCTCACTAATAAGGCCCTCCATGGGCTAAGGAAGCCTGCAGTGACTCTCATCAAATCAGGGTGACAGACTAATCAAACCGGAAATGATGGGTATTAGAAAGCAGGAATGGAGGGGAATATCCCCTGCATGTATTTTGCCTCCATTACAGCAGTTTAAAGGAAATGCTGTGTCAGTGGTTTTGATGCATCCAGGGACTGAATGTAAACAACATGGTACAACTCTAGAAACTGCCATCATAAAATATTTTAAGAGGCAGAGTAGAGTAAAATAAAATAAAAATGTCTTTTTATGTGATATCTCAGAGTAATTCAGGATTTATGGTACCTTAACCTTTAGAATCCAAAATATTAAGCTATGTTTCTTAGAGATAATAACTCGGTTGTCCCTCACTTATGTGTCTTAGATAAAAGCCTACTGCCACAGAATCCATGAATGCTCAAATACCCTTGCGGGCCTTTAGTAGTAAATCTTATGGAATAGCTTATGGCCAATGTAATGGCCCACAGTAGCCTGCGAATATCATGAATTCTAATAATACTTACATCAGTAGAAACATGAAGTAATGTCTCCATTGTAATTAAATGATGTATTTAGAGCAGTGCACTAAATGGTCCCCTAGTGTGTTGGTGATATATTCTAATAGTCTTCTCTTTACAGCCCCACACGGTAATATTCATGCTTTATTCTGGAGGGCTTTGCTTCTTACTGAACATTTGAATTGCAACATTAAGTGGTAAAGTGGATTACAGCAGACCTCCATGAATATGGATTCAGATCAAGAATTTAAGTGCTTAAAAAAATAAAATGTTACTAGTTAAATAGAATGATTACCAAAACATTTTGATATGGAGGGATGTCATGAGTTCTTTCATTTTTTTTTAAAATACATCCTGGACTCAGCTCAAATTTGCTGCAATTAAAAACAGAACAGGGCGAGATATCCGAGCTTAATTCACCTATATAATTTTCACTGCAGTTATGGAATTTAATTTTGGTTATTTAAGGCAAAAATTCACTTTAACAATTCTATTACTATTGTATTTTAAATGCAATTCCAAAACGATTCAGACTATAGTACATTGGCAGCTCACAAGACTGCTGCTGACCATAAACGTTTCATATTTATAGAGTATCTGCTGCTTCAGAGAGAAAATAATCTCTTTTCTGCTGATTAGGGAGCAACAAAAATGTTCATTTATGTATTTCTACTCTTTATTTTCCCAGTAAATCAGCCAATAATATAACAGCTGGAGGTACTAGGGGCCTGAGGCAAAGCTAAGGGCACTTCAATATATCCAGGCATGGCCAGAAATTGTGGAATATTACGAAGCATATTACTGTATATGTAAAACTATAGCTGACATCTCATTATGAGTCAGTTTTATATTATTTTAAAGAAAAGCTGGTTTCAGCATTTGAAAAAAAATCAGAATAAAACCATCAATATCAATAAGAAGTTTTATTAAAAGGTTCCATTCATTCACTGTATCTCAGCCTTTCCAATAATTTCTTGTGAAATAACATTTCCTTGTGGCACCACTCATACTAAACAAGCACCGTTTTCAGAACACTGCTCAAAATAAATTATCTAGGAATTCATGCATATGACATATAGATTTTCATATGATTAAGCATTAGTTATCCATGCACAGTGTTGCTTGTCTTTATTTAATTCTGTCAATATTTTTGTTGTTCGGTGCTTTCTGGAATACTCAATACTTACATAGGAAAACACTGGATTTTTTGTCTACTTCAGGGCCAGTAACTAATCAGCAGTGTAGTTTTCATGGCTGCAAGTTTTAGAAGGTTTCTCAGTTAGGGAGACCTGCAGAAGGTCATATACTTTGACTTAGCACAGAAAAAAAGTTATTTAGTTGAAGAGCTGCTTCGGTTGCTTTGCCATTTGCACAGCCTATGTGGCTAAAGCTTTGCTTGGATGGTATATTCATGGGCATCTTCACTTCAGATTCTGGAAGGAGCAGCTTGACCTTAAATTTCCAGAAAAAGATCACCCAAATCTAGACTCGGCCACTGTAGAGCAAGCTTACCAATCAGCCACTGAACAAAGCAACTATTGTACATCAAAAATACTTTAACCTTTACGAAATAATAGCTTGATTTTCCAAAGGGCACATAATCAGAAAAGCCGTACTCCTTCCTGCTCTAGCCTGAAATTTTGCCTATTCCTAGAATTGAACATATTTAAGATTTGAAAGTATTTTGTTCACATTTCTGCAGTTTCCAGGAATCTGTGCACTCAGGCTTTGTGTTTCCTAGATGACTCTTTAGTTGCTGATGGCACAAGGTTTTGGGGGGATTTTTTGATCTTGTGAATATTTGTAATTTTTTCCCTTATGAACCAGTCAGTCTTGCAGCCCTAAAAGATCTGGATAAAATACAGAACTTCATCTCCTTAATGCAAATTGTTGTGAGCATCTTAAACCACTGCACTTACTCTAAAAACTTAAGATCTTGGTCAGTGGGGTGAAGAGCACACACTACGTCAGGCAGAGAAGGAGTTAAATTAATGCAAAGTCAGCCAAAGCTCCTGAGGAGCCTGCTTGAAGGTCGGCTTGAGAGAGTGTTTGCTTTTTGGATTATCAGTGCTCTGGGTACTTCATGTTGGTCACTAGAAGAGTCCCTGGTCATGTGTAGGAGACTCAGGGAAAAAAAGTGTTTACTTTGGGCTTATTTTAATTTTGTTAGAGTACTTCCAAGAAGGAGCGATCACTTTGATCAAGGTAGATAATTATCTTTTTGGATATTACTCCAAGGAGGGCGATTAAATTTGGCTGCAAACCAAACACCAAATGTTTAAAAACCTTTGGCCCCAGAGAGAAGTAAAAGACTGAGAACAATTCATTAAGGTGAGCTGGAGGAAGAGGTCTGGATAGAGAACTGGAAAGGCAGAACACTGGAAAGGTCTCAATATCACGTCAAAGACCAAAAAAAACTTTCAAGCTCTAGAATCAGGTTTCCTGGTAGAGGATGAACGGGAGCGGACCTTCAGCCCTATTACAGTGGGGTAGAGGCCCCAGTTTTCAAAATGTTAAGTTTGTTGCCTCCAGAGTATGTAGGAAACTACTTTACTATCTAGATGTTGAATACCACCAACTGTATTCCTATGGTAATTGTAACTAGGCACTGCCAAAGGGAAGTTCATCTGTCTAGGAGATGAGGCATTTTTACGGGTGTTAGTCCAAAGCAGTGAAATTACAACTTAAAGATATTAACAAAATACCTTGGTGCTTCCTTATAGTGCATTCATAATGAAAAGCACACATAAATCATCAACTTAATAGAAATGTAAACAGTTGAAATTAAAATATAATAAAGGTAAACATAAGAAATCATCACAGTTCTCATATATTTCTAAATTCCTTTTGCTGTTAATTCCTTTTTGAATGACAGAAGAGGAGAAAAGGAGAATTACCATTGTAATTCTTTGCCACAGTAAATAGGAGCAAACAATCATCCTGGTTTTATTAAAATGCAAAAAAATTAATACCCGTCAGGTGCTTTTTCGCATGCTAGCTGATGAACCAATCACAGGTCTTTGTTAGATCGCAGCAGCAGAGAAGGAAACGAACGAATAACTGCCTCTTATTTTTGCAAGAGGTTAGCACACCAAAGTTACTTCCTTGATCTATATGTAATATTTAAAAGTGTTCTTTAAGAGCATTATTCTAGATCCTATTCCCAGATTTTCACAGTTCAGGTAGTTCAATATCCAACACTTCAGAAAAATATCTGAGAAAAATAAGGCGTATTGCAAAGCAAGAACTATGTACAAGTGTAAAAACCAGGAAAAGAAAAAGCAAACCATTCCTGAAGGCACAGCAAGTACAATTACCAGCTGTACTGACATTTTAGTAGAGAAGAATGAGTGTGATAAAACACCTAGAAAATTTCCACCTAAAGCCATTTAATTTTCAATTTTCTTTTAAATTTGAATCTCTGTTTTGAGAAATTTTATAATGCCATAAACTAAACATTATCTGTGAGACACAGCTATGCCTTCAAGCTTAGGAATCAACTCTCAAGTCTGTGCACTACAATTGATACACTCAAGATATACACTTCATCTTCAGGAAAACTTCTAAGATGCTTAACTGGAACAGTGACTGCAACACATTCTGGCTGGGCTTTACATTTACCTACTTTATTAACAACAGCATTCTCACCTTTGCTATTAGTGCCATTGATTCTGGGCATGGTGGGAAATACATGTGAAGCAGCAAACGCTACTGCAATACTATTGCCTGCCTCATTGTTACAAGATGATGGGGTTATCACAAAGCAGAACTTGAATTACAAAACCCTAACCTACTTGATAACCTCAAAGACGACAGCTGGGAGGAGGGACATTTTAGCAATCTCAGACAGGAAAACAGGAAAGGTCACTGATGATCTGTGCAGTGAAGGGTAAAGGTGGATGGAGAATCTCAAGGCTGATGCATGTGGGAGTGGATCTGGAGCTCATGGAAGAGCTGCAGTTCCATGTAGCCAGGTTAGAAATCAAATGACTGCTAAAATGAAATTTTAAAAACATCATTTCTAATGAAGGTTTCTGTCTGATAAGCTAAAACTGGTTTGGGCCAAATTTTTGTTAGATTTCCGATTTTCATTAAAAACTGATTATGTTATGTCCTTAGCTTGTGAGAGACAAGTGAAGAATGTGTTTCAGGTGGCTAGCAATACATAAGTCATCCGAGTATAGATATTAGCAACAGCATTAAGCCACCTATTGACAAGTGGCTTTACAACAGTGGCTATCAATTTATTGAAAAGTCTGTTTACCTTTGTGAATCCTCTGGATATTAATATATGAGGATTTAAAGTAGTCATGTTTAAATTATACCAGGATTCTTTAGGAACAAATTACCATTAGTTAGTTATTATTTTGTAATTAGCTGCATTCATCACAACACTTCACAGAGGTAGCCAAGGATCAGCAAAACCACTTATACATGGAAGCAGAAGTGATGTTTCACAGATCTAAGGAGACTCACTAAGAGTTGATGACATAGGAAGAAACTGATCTTCAGTATCCTCATTCCCATTTCTTATGCCCTATCTACAGTTGTCCATATCCTGCCTCTCTGTAGGCACATCTTGAGAAAGATTCTGCTGTATGCATTTGTCTAACCAAAATTTAACTTACTGCTTTCTCCTCAAGAAACATGTGTTAGTGCATGCTAATTAAAGAAAATCTCCAAAGATGAAAACATTGACAGAAACAAAGAAAAATATGAAGACAGGAAAATAACTCCAGCTGCTACACCTTCTGGCCCTTGGGCACTACTGCTTTGGAGAACATCTCTAGAGGTACATAAACGACCAAAAAAATGGCACAGTATTTAGAAAAAGGTACTGTTTGTCACTACTTGAAAACGCACAGAAGCCAAGTAACGGCTCTTCTACAATTTTAGGCAAGGCCTGGGCTGAGCTCAGCACGTATGCTCAGATATAACATTCATCTGCACTGTAAACACTTACCATGGTCATTTTTATCACACCAGAAAGCCTCCAGCTGGAGGACCAACTTCCCACCCTATGTGCATGCATTCTTCCTTATGGTTTTATTCGCAAATATTGCCCATTTATTTGCCTCCACCACGTATAACTGTTTTGGGCCTAGGACAGACCACAATTTACTGTATGATCAAGGTAAAGAGAGAGACTAAGACATTAATTAAATGCAAAATGCTTGTTATTTCTTATTCTTATGAAGTGGATACTTACAATGCTTCCTGGATGGACCAACTATGCAGATACCCTTATCAAAGTAGATTATAACTACAACATGCAGTTTTTTTGGCTTTGTCCATTGTGTGGTTGACACAGTGCTTGTGCATACTTTCCCTGTATCCATGAATGTTGGAAAGAAGATGTATTTTATTTTTACACATATTCTTATTTTTCATGTCTGCACTTTTGCTAAAGCATGCCTGAAAAAATCTTCCAAGTAGAAAAACAAAAGTAAGAACCAAATTCTCGAAAGTAATGAGAAAAGGATAAGTAAAGAGTTTTTGTTACCTCATCTTATCCTGTTGTTTTGAAGACATTACAAAAGCCATTGTATATTTAATTCGCAAGGTCTTCTGTGCATATCAATAGTAATTAAGCAATTTCAATCAGGACACTGGCTACAAAACAAGCAAAAATATAGACTGGAAGATAAAACCAAGCCCAAATTTTATGCTTATTCATTGCAACACTTAATTTTAACGGCCTGCTCTCTGCAAAGTGAATTGTATTTGGTAATCCAAGAAGCCATTCACTATATGAAAAATTATTTATGTTTTCATTGTTGCTGTTTGGAGCTTAGTGCAAAGACATTTTATAGTAGAAGTAGTAAAACATCCTACAAAGGATTCTAAAGGAATGGAGAGTAATATCCAGTGCACTAGGAAACCCTCTCAAATGCACAGCCAAACAAAAAGTAGAAGCTCAGTGTTAGATTTATCAGCTAAGTGGCATATCAAAACAAAGCTATGAATAAGATTTGCTTTTAGTTCCTTTAAAGATTCTTACACCATCACTGCACATACTCTACATTTTTTTAATGGAACACTATCTAGGAAAAGATAGAAAGAGAGAATATTTAGCAGGCTTAAATGATATTCTGATTTTCATATCTAAAACTAAGATACAAAACCTAGTTTAGGTGACAAGTAAAAAGGAAAATAAAAGGCTGTTATCACGTCCTATATGCTTTTAGGCTTCTACTGATATGAAAAAAAAACCCTATAGAGTTAACGTTTTTTTCTCAAGAGATGTCCCAGACTGGAATACCAGTGGTGTGAAAGGTCAGGGTTGCAATACATTGGTAGAACTTGATGGGGAAAATTGCAGTGTCTCACAGTGCTCCATATGGTGGCCATAACCAGTTCTGTTCGATCTTTTCTTTGGTAAGCACCAAATTCACATAAAAGCAGGTGTGCTATGTGTGCATAGGTTCTTACATGTGTCTTACAAGTCATATCACAATTTATCAGATATAATATCTCCAGTCGCATAGTTTCTTTACAAATATTTACAATGTTAGCGATAGGTTGACCCAGATCACAAACCTATGGACATGGGGGATACCCACATAATTACTAGTGTGTATTTTCCTACACGCCGATAACGGGTCAAGTAGTTTAGACGTGTGATTATGACTCTGTGCCTCTTGTACATTTATCCCATAGCTCCCTTGTGCATCTGTTGTTTATTTAAGTATTTTTTTTTACTGTTAGCTTTAGAGATATTTATGCTGGTGAGCATCTTTTCCATTAAAGACCTTGCACAGGAAAAAATTAATGTAGCAAGAAATATTGGCACATTAGACAGCACAACAAGGGACTGAAACGCATTTTATCAAGAGTAAAGTGTTGAATGTTGTATGGAGTATAAAAACAGAATGAGCTGGTAAGGCTGACTTTCTCATACTGTGTATTTCAATAAGTAATTTGTATATATAGTCCATTAGGAGGTAAGATCCTAACATTGAATTGAAGTAGCTAAGTCAATTCATTTTTTCAATAACAAGGCAATTATTTCATGGCAAACGACTGCAAGATTTAAAGCACAAATTGATAACTAGGTATAGATATAGATATAAATAATGTAGTAAAATCTAAATGAGGCTAGTCATACAATGTTCTGTTATAATACAATATTATGTATACTGGATGAGCACTGATTAAGAAGCAGTCTCAAGTGCAGAGATCTTGGTCTCTGAAGTAGAAAGTTCAGCAATACATCTAACTACAGGGAATCACATCTAAATACAAGGAATCAAAAGCTTCATATAGACTTTTAAAAATTCCTTTTGTTTTCATTTTTAAATACCCATTTCGTATCTAATTTAATAAAATAGTTGAAATTTAGGGTATAAAACTCAGCATTTCTTCGTGTAGGATGAAGGGGCAGTTAAAGGTCATTTCATTAGAGGTGAAAGACAGAAAAAAATTGCAGAAAAAGTACGTTGAAAATCTTTTTTCTGCCGTTTCAATTTCAATCTGACAGGGACTTGGCAGCTAACAGCAAAATCTGGGAAAGCCATGAACAAGGTTCAAAGCTGCTTTTTAAACGATAGCAAGCAGAAAAAAAGAAACGTGGAAAACAGACCCTTACTCTTTTTTCCCCCGCCTGTACTAGATTAGGACAAACATGGCATATGAGGGACGGTTTTGAAGACTGAACAGTCCAGCACTTACCACTGAGCAACACTTTAAAAAGTATTGTTTCCCTGAAAGAAACAAATTACATTATTATATATAACTGAACATTGTTTACCTATCCAACAGTGAGAAAATGAGAGGGTCTTTAAGTGCTTTTGACCATACAGACAGTCGGACACATACAGATGTGCCACAGAATAGACCTGTACAGATTAAGCTAGTGACCAGCAGGACTAGGAATCAACACATGCCACAGCAGAGTGTAAACAAGCAAACAACAAAAAAGGAAGCGTGTCACTGACTCTACTTCAGATTGACTACATTGTTTTAACTGGGCAATGCTTCATAATGTACTGGAAATGCACTGCAACACATTAATATTTCATTAAATAATTTTCTTTTAGTAGCATGAAACCTCTCAATAGCAGTTTCTTTAGCTTGAACAGGGGAAAGGTGCTGACATACAAGCAAATCCCCAACGTGTCCTTGGAAGAATTTCATCTTCTACCTCTAGAACAACGTTCTGTATCTTTTGCATTCACCCAGGTCTGCCCCTTTTAGATTCGCCTGCATAGCTACTCTCTCAGTCAGATATATTTGTTTCCCCTTAGAGATTTATCCATATAACAAAGATTACAGCAGCTCCTCAGCTTTAGCATAGCTCTTCAAATTCTATGGCCCTGTCCAGACAGAGCAGATAAATAGAGCAGGCCAAACAGCAGGGTCAGTTAAGTGGGTGATGGAGAGGGACAGTGGTTTGATGGGGTAAGTACTAGACTGCAGCTATTTTAGACATTGATCATTAATTAAAGTTCCAAATATGTTCAATAACTCAGCTATTCCTGAGTTTATTTTTTGCTGTAAAGGAGGATGAGGTCTTCCTATGATGAAAGTGATTGAGATCACAACCATATGCTTTATATCTCATGTTTCAGAAGATTCAAAGTCTGGAAAAACAAGGAAGTTCATACAAGAGAAAGATTTAGCACATTGAGAACGAGGCTTTCATTAAGTCTGTCGCTGAAAGAAAATTTGCTTACTACACGTAGTATATCACAAAAGCATCAGCTCTACTCATCACAGGAAAAAAGGAGTTTGGAATACAGAACAGATGCATCTCCTATGAAACCAGTTTATGAGAGGAAGAAAAAACTTGTTAGTCAGCACAGCAGAATGCATTAAATACCTTCACAAACCAATTAAGAATACTGCTTCTCAAATTCTAATAGCCTGACTTCCAAGGACTATCACTGGCATATTTAGGACAAATAAAGCATTTGTCCATGGTTTTAGGGCTATTTAACCTTAACAGACTGTTTGCCATAGTCGCAAATAATTTGAATTATTTTGATGCTGAACAGGCATGCACCGTTATCCTTGGTTTATTAACGGGAATCACAGTAAAATAATATCTCATTATTTAATTATCTGATCAGTGTCATTTAACAACTAAACCTCTTTCCAAAAAAAAAAAAAAAAAAAAGACACAGAACTTAAGCTACAAACATGAATATCATTGTTTTTTCTATATAGAAGGTGTGTACCACAAAGCCATTAGTGTATGTCTACTACAAATTCCTATAGTATCACTCCTTTAATAAGAAGGTTCCTTTAATATTGATCTGCACTGCTTGCTGAAAGGAGTTCTGCAAAAGTGATCTATTTTGTGATGGATAATACTAAAACATTGAAGAAGCGTGAATTAGTTTTCCAGATGGCTCTTGTTTAGCATAACCCCTTTGAAACTACTTCCTACCAGGCAAAGGCAAAATAGGCAACTTGAAATTCTCCAAGGAGTCAGTCCAAAACCTTTTCACCAGAATCCATCTGCACTGATGTCTTATTAAGAAAAATATATGTATATATTACTAAAGCCAATATTTCTATTATTTGTAATTTATAAGAACATTTTACAAAGTAGATGTTACAGGGTACTGCTTGCTTTCAGGTCATCTATTTCCCACTCATGTGCTACTGCTGATCAGATAGGCAACTAGCTGGAGATCCTGCGAGACAAACCAGTGAGCTGCTGACTTGGTGTTTGCAGGAAACGGTTCTGTCAGGATGCTGCATTCACAGTCACCTCTTTGCATATTCTAGATGAAGTGTTTCCTATGTCAGAAGAAACCACTGAATCATCTTAACTGACGGCTTGTATAGCACAGGTTATCTAATTTCACCCAGTTATGCCTTCGTGCTCCTCTATAACGTGACGGGCAAAAGAAGCCTTACAGAAAGGCATCCAAACCTGTTTTAAGGCATTGAAAGAGCGAAAAATCTACCGTTTCCCTTGCAGTTAGTCGCTGTGGTTAATCTTTAGCAGCATTTGAAATGCATGACTCATTTCTAATTTAAATTTATCTGGTTTCATCTTCTGGACATCAGTTCTTGAGATGCCTTCCTCTGACAGACTGGGGAGTCCTCTGGCATTTGGCATCTTTTACTTTGTGAAGTACGTACACACTTTCTACACAGATTCTTTGTTTGATAAGCTCAAAGTCTTGCATATAAGATGCCTTCTCCATCACATAAATCATTTCCGTGGTCCCTTCTTGAACCTTTTCCAATTTTCAACATCATTTTAAGAAGATAAACAGCAGAGGTAGGGACAGTATTCTGACATACTACTCTCATTTATAATATCCAAAAATTAGGCTAACCTTTATTGCCACAGTATCTACTGGGATCTCATGTTTAATTGCTTGCCCGCAATGACCTTTAAATACTTACAGTTACTCTTTTACTAAAATGCGGTTCTTCATGATATAAGTATGACTAAGTATGACTTTGTTTCTAGGTGTATATGGCTTGCATTTGGTCCAACTAATCTATATGTTGTTTGAATAGCTCCAGGTGATAAAGTTTACTACGTACAGTTGTATTATTTACAAACTTATTACAGATGCACATTTTTTCTTTTACAGTAATAACTTAGTTGTTATTATAGAGCGTAAATAAATACAAATAAGAGAGAGTATAGAGAGTAAATAAATACAAATAATGGGGTAAGGTGTACCAAACTGAAGAATGACATCAAAAATATTTTTTTGGTTGAAATTTATAATTGCTGTTATAAGTGCTTAAAGCCACACAGGTGTGCTTAATGTTATCTTTCAATTACTTACATGTATTACATTACATATAGATGGAATTATAAGAGAAGTGTGCTTGTTCATGAAATAGTTTATGGTAATTTTTTCAGAAGAATTTCATTGGTTAATCAAGAACCAACAATTTTCATAGACAAACAATCTGATAATCAGTTTCAGAGCTTTATAACTAGCTCATCAAAAGCAAGAATATTCTAAATAGCAGTGGTATCTGAAGAGCAAAAAATGTACGAACTCTTTGCAGTTGCCAAGTTCCTGAGGTAAATTCTAAAGTGCCTCTAATATTTTACTAGCAGTTTGACTATTGTCACTTCTTTAGGAAAAATAAAAACTTTTATTTCAAAAGTTATCAAGAAAATGAATATGCATTCACTGATCATAATCAGTCCATTTAATGGGAAGATGCCTTAATGGTATTAAAGAATATGAGCAGGATGACAAAAAATAGATCTTCAGTTTCTGGAACTCACACATGGTTGTAGAGGGGATTCAGTATAAAAAAGCTGTCTGGGTCTCTTTAGTTATCTTTTCAGTTTGTCTGAATTTTAAGCTACCATTTTCAAACTACCAAGCTCAGAGTTGGGGAAAAAAAAAAAAAAAAAAAAACACAAAGAAGGCAAGCTGGCAGAAATGCTGAAAATCCTATGAATGCTGGTTTCAGTTATTTTGGAAGCAACCTCCACGAACATATAGTTTGCTTTGCGTTTATCTTGTAAAAACATCATGGTAAAATCTTCAGCCATGCTGGAACAGAACTTAATCTTATTGAGACAAAAGAGTAGAGTATGAGGGTTGATGTAATTTGTACCTGACTGAAATTGCAAATTAGAAGCAAATATGCAAGCAGTTATTGCAAGCGCACAGGTCCAGTGCTTGGGTACCTGACAATCCTGAATCTGAGTGATATGCACCAGTATCCTTCATGGCTTTGTCTGCACTGCCAACTTCAGTGTTGACTAGTAGCAAGTTTGCCGGATAACATTCAAAGATGAAAAAGAGCAAATGTGACTTTGCAGTAGCAGTGAAATGGTTTAAGATCATTGCTATCTGATACACCTTTAGGTACAGAAATCCATCTACTCTCTCTAAGGATGCAGACATGGCTTAAAGATCTGTCCTGCACAGCTAAGAAGATGATCTGTAGTTTCCAAGTTTGCAGGTTTTACAAAAAATGTAAATGAAAATAATAGTAAAGATGTTAGTTATAAAACTCACTAAACACTTTCCTAAATTAGTCGTGCAGAATATGCAGAGTGATCCTATATTGTAGTAAGGTAGCATTTGTTCAGAGTCAACCATATAATTTACTTTCACAAACTCACATAGAGAAACTCTTTATACTGTACTAAAATGTTTCCCTCTTATCATATACAACCAACGATTGGAGAAAGGAAACTAATGCAGCTGTCAGCCATCAGCAATCTTCAGGATAAATGAATCCCCCAGGAATAATTCTGCTGAAGTCACTAACAAATAAATTTGGTCTGTTAGTTCAACTGTAGTTCTCTGGGGCAGAGAACCCTTCCCTCCCCCCCTCTTAATTCTCTTACATTCAAAAACAACCGCAAAGGGACTCTCACCTCTGATGTTCCTATTAATTCTGAATTCTGACACCAGTATGATCCACACACATTAATAATATATATATTTTAAAATATTTAACTTATAGAAGGAGAAAAGGTAGCACCTATATTACATATATATTATACACATACATAGATATCTACACTAGATATCAGGGTGGAGGGTGTTTTTATCATTTTTATGCACATATGAAAGAATGTCTTCCTATTCTAATGCATTGTTTTAAATTTATAATTTCTTTTTAAAAAAAAAACAAAAACAAAACAAGGAAAGGAGAAACAATGAGAAGGTGGCTCCAGTTTGCTTTGGGATGGTGTGTTTCAGCTTATGGCGCTTTACTATATCTCTCAAACCACACTAGTACTAGGTATCTCCCTGTGGAAAGTAGCAATTACCTTCAGTCTTTCTGATCTGAAGTAATCCCTGCTACACGCGCAGCTCATTGAGAGTGATGAGGGCCTACTGTTTGCTGAGTCTAAAACCAAATGATCTTTCACAAGCAAAATTTAAACTTGAAATAGGATTCTCTAGCTCTTGATTCCTACTCTATTTTTCCCCGTGTACTTTATATATTCCCAAATAAGGTTCAGGCTGGCTACAGATGGTGCTGGTGTGTAATGAGAAGGGCCGAGAAGCTGCTCCAGTTCCCAGGGGAGCGTTCTGTAATGGAACTAACTATGTATTGTCCACCTTATATACCAGATTTGATTTTGGACTATTTGCCCAACTGTGTTTGTTTATTGCTTAGCACTGGAGGGCTTCCATTAACTGTGGGTTGATTGAACACAGACTATGGAGTTAGGAGGAATGGAGCACTTTTTTCTTCTGAATGCTGATGTAATCCCTTTTCTTTAGCTGACAGTTTAGCTCTTTTCACCAATAGAAACTGTTAGAAATAGTCTGGTGTCTGCAAGATGCTAGTGAGAGAAGTATTTTGGGGATCCTTTGAACTAGCTCCACCTGATTAACTGAAAATAAATACTTCCAAAGTTTGTAAGAATACAAATGTCACATAGTAAAATCCTGTCACTCACAGATGAGAATGGATTCTACCATCTTTCATACAGAGACAGATTAATATACAAGATCCCAGATATTTTTCCACATAGTATGCAAAATATTTTCATAATTCTGACACAAAAAACTTCAACTTAGCAAATTAGTTACCAATACCCAGACGCAAATTGAAATTTTTAGATGTTTAACTAATGGAATCATTCACCATTTTAGTGAAACAGCTCATTAAGAAATTAAATTAAGAATAAATAAATTGCCATCCTAATAATTATGATGACATTACTTGTAACTACATTTAAACACAGTTCCAAAAAAAAAAAAAGCTTTTATTTTCTTGTCCAGCTCAATATTGCTGAAAACAGCCATCATAACTACAGTTTTTAATATCCACTACATACATGTTTCTCTTTAAGAAATTACATGGAAGGAAAATTGATGATAGATGAACAGTGCTGTTCACCACTAGAGTACACAAATTCATTTCAGCTACAAAATTCCAAGATTTGAATTTTTTTTTTTTTTTTTAATTACCACCATTCTGGCTTTATCTCCGGGAGAAAAAAAAAAAAAAAAAAAAAGAGAGAGTGAAATCAGAGCCCTAACAGGCTGCTTCCAAATAAAGGGGGGAAATTATGTTTTAATATGTAAATATTTACCTGTTTAGCATACTAACAAACAGATACTTTTTAAGACATGAGACATGGCAGTAACTATTCATCTTGTTCTTATTAGCTTTTAATGCATTGGTGCCATTTATCCTCCTAAGTCTTCAGTTTTAATAAAGAATATTTATGAGATCCAGGAAGAAGATAAACTGAGAAATTACTTAGATATCTATAGCTACTATACATATATGGGTGTGCTTTTATAGACATATATTTGAATACATATATACACATGTGTCTATGCTTTAGAAAGCATATAATAAATTTATAATAAAGTGCATGAAATTATACTCAGGGATCATACTAGGAGGATGGAATAATAATGTTTTTCTAGTCTTTACTCACATCAGATCTACTCAGAGCAGATCAGGTAGATGTACAAAATATGCCCTCAGATGCTTTCTGCATATTCTGAGGCCTCTCTCACTGAGCTCACAGTGACCTACGGGGCTTCTGACCTTAGTTTCCTGGAGAGGAAGGTCAGATGGTTTCTGCTAGACCTACTGAGCTTAGCTCCTCCTGTACTGTGTAGAGATGGGATTTGCAGTACTAAAATGAGCTGTCAATCACATTAGAGGGTATATATTTTCATAGCATGATACCATCTCTCCAACTTTGGACAAGCTACGTCAGTTGGATTATTGTCATTCAGAGTACCCAGCCTTGGCGTGGGGATTACTAGACAGTGGAACTGAGGCCGGTGGTTCAAGCCTCAGCAACAGTGCAGGCTGTCAGATGTGCTTTTGAAGTTGCAAGTAGAATAGCTGTCTTAGAAATATGGATCTGGCCTGCACCACAGATTTAAAACTCCTCTAGCTATAGCAGCCCCACCCACAGTGCAGGCACAACACACATCACCAGAGTTCCTCCACCAGTTTAGCTCTCCCAAGGACATAAACAACAACAAAAAAAGCTCTTCTGGCTACTACCTGCAGGCACACCGACACAGCAAGGTCAACCAGCCTCTATGAATCCTTTCCATCCAGTTGGGCAAGGCTCTGAGCAGCACAATTACACCCTGCCCATGGTGCGGCCCCACCAAAAAAAAAAAAAAAAGGCTTCAGTCTGGAAAATGCATTAGGTCACATCCAGCTCCCCTCATGCACCTGCAATCATTTGTCTCCCAGTGCAACACTTCAGCTGATTTCAATCTCTGGCAAATTAGTAAGATCCAGAGAAAGAATAGGAGCTAGAGTGTAAAACTGCAGTTTAGCATGCCTTTGGGAGCAGTGACCATACCATGGCAAGGAAGCAGGAGACAGCGAATAAAGAGGGAATAATGTCCTACAGCACCAACATTCACACCTGTTTTAATCAGGACGTTTTGAGTGTGAAAAACAAAAGCTTACAAACAAAGCAGAAGGCAGCCAACAAGAGAGATGAAGTTTCTGCTTCAGAATAAGATTTATGATGAAAGTTCACAATCCTCTAATGAATTCGAAGAGGCCACTTGATTCCAAATATTTTTTGTTTTTCCTTTCACTCAGAAATGGTTATCTATTCTTTTATGTTTTACATGACTGCACAGCACAGTGCATGGTCCCTGAGAACTCTAATTTCTTTTTGTTTCCAGCAGTAATAGCGTTGGAGAATTCAATCACAACTGGAAATTCAGAAAGCTAGTCCCAGACTATTAAAAGAGGGAGTTAGGCTTAAAGGCATTTGCCATAAAGGCAAGGTCATATGTTGCCTTTCTGTTTGACACGGTAAGACAACAGTGCATGCTGCTGAATACCCATTCACCTAGTGAATGATTTAGTATCAGGTAAGTACCTCATTTTTTGGAAGTATTTTTATATTGTATCTTTAGGCATTTCACAGACTTAACAAACATCAAAGCACCTCTTGGAGTTAATCCCATTTTACAGAGAGGGTAACTGAGGCACACATGGCTAGGTTCACAAGGACAAGTTTAGTGCTTACATGCCTCTTTACTTGCCTTTGTCAGGTATTAATGGCACCTCTGATGTTCGCAGAACTTAAGAGCTCACAGCATGTAAGACCAATGTCCAAGTTATTAAGCTACACATCACCTATTTCACACCCAAGGTCACAAAAATCACAGAACAGACATTCATCTATATACCTTGCTTATGGAATTATAAATATTGACTAGAAAAGGGACTGAAACCCTTCAAACGGGGGCCCTTTTCAACTGACTGCCCTCACAAAGGGAACATGGAGGCATCCACTTTTTATCTTACGAGCTATCCGCTTTAATGCGGACTATTTCATACAAAGCAGACCAGCTTTAGGCGCAGCAGGAAGGACTGACAGCAATCCCAGAGCTGTTCTACAGCTTCTGTTTGCACTGGGTGGAGGGGGCTTGAAAGAAGTATTAAACTGGCAAATCCAGAAGCAAGGGCTCCTGATCAGCTAGGGTTGTAAATATTTGGGGCAAGTAAGACACAAGCCAGCCTTCAGCTTTCTCCACTCTTGGCATTTCCTACCACTCTGCTTGGGAAGCTGCTTTCTCACCATGCTGGTTCCCAGAAGTTCCCCTGTTCACTAACGCCCCATCTATAGAATGGGAGAGCCCCAGTATCCACATGTGGCCTGAGGAGGCTTCAACCACCAGATGAGACTTTGCTTACCTTAAGGAGAAAATACAGGTAATGGAAAACAACTTACTTGAATGTAATTTGTCAGTCATTAAATGTGGTATTTGAAGACCATGTTCTAAAATGAAGAAACGGCATTCTGATATCCTGATTTTGAAATCCTATCAGCATAATGAGCAAAATGAGGAGTTCAGCTATATTTTCTGAATGACATTTGCCAGTGGATTTTTAACAACACGTCCATTTAAACGTTCCTTCATTGCTAGAGTTTTCAGAATAACCAGCAGTCACAGTCAGATTGGTCTTGCATGAACTGAATGAAGAATTTCCATTTTAAGGTCTTTTCTGCTTACTTTTAGGTTTTGTTGATGTGACTTTGCGTCTCTCTGTGTTTGAGGCTACTTTGGGGACCTCATGCAGTAAGTTACAATGATGGAGCATGACAGTCAGAATAGCACACACTATTAGCTAGAGCTCAACTCTATTACAGTACTATGTTTGGTGACATAGAATCAAGAGACTCAAGGATACAAGGTCAAAGGTAGCAAAACATTACATTAATCTGTTCTGTTTGCAGGCACAAGTGCGTCAATCTCCAAGTATAATATAGTCTTGACTGTTTAATTATAAGAAGCAAAGCGCTAAGTACTGTATTTAATTTTAAAAACTTTTTCGCTAAAAATAAAATAGAATTTGAAAACACCAAATTACTTAGCTTGGCATAAGCAGGAGTTATTTCCCTTTGTTTTATTACTTCAATGTTTACTACTCATTTTGTAGAGCAGTAGTCAACCAACTCATAATAAAATTTATGTGAAGGCATCCTGCTTATTTGTTCTTCTGATTATTTACAGGAAAGCAGTTCAGGAAAATAATTCTGAACTTAACAAAATAAAGAAAGTGAAAAGAATAACATAGTGGCAAATGTAAATTCCCTTTCCGAGAAATCACGTCTCAGTTTATTGTAAATAATTCATGTTCGCCAAACACACGAACTGTCTACTGAAGTATCATAAACAGTATTTGTTTTAACTTCATTTATAAATACATAATCACAAACTAAACAAAAATTATTACTGCTTTATTATGGGCATAATTCCTGTTTTTAAGATTAACTCATTTAGTTAAAGATAAGTATTATCTAGAACACAGTGGCATACATTTCTAAATAAGTTTGGTTAATGTAACCAAATCAGTCATATCTAACAAGTAAGGGCCAAGATATACTTTTGGTTACTCCAGAAAATTTCTGGAATAGCCAGACTGAGTTGAACTGAGTTAGGCTTGTAGAGTAGTATAAATAATCCCATATAAGACATAGGTCTGCTACCTCACATGGGCATTTAACATGGCCCGGAGAGAATTTGAGCCTGAAAATAGCAAAGATTTCATGCTTCTTGCCTTGTTTAGCCTTCTAACTTCCCATCAGTTTGGGAAATGGAGCAAAACTACCAGATCGACATTAATTTCTCTATTTTAGTAAGATGCAGTGACTCCAGCAAAGATTAAAAAATAAGATTTTTGTCTGTATGTATAAACTTCTTGTACGTATATACACTTTTTCTTGAAACTTTAAAACGTTGTTTGTTACATGCTTATGAGTCATTAACACAAGACTGCCCTTTCTACAGGCCAGTTTGCATCTGGCCTCTGCTTAACTTCGCAATGCAGGCGTCCACCCTGCCCCGGCCCAACTGCCACAGATTTAGCCTCGTCCCCTGCTCCGGCAGCGCTGGCAGCGCACAGGGGCAGTGCGGCTGCTCTCCGAGAGCCCAAGCCCAGGTGGCAGCGGCTGCTCTCACCCCCGAGCCCGTTGTGTCTCATGCTCGAAAAGCAGAGGCCAGTGAGAAAGACGGCGCTGCCCCCTGAGAGTGACTGCACAAATCCTCGCAACCCCCTGCCACCACCCTCGCTCCG